>NC_088238.1:14164805-14464805 GCF_036934945.1 Oncorhynchus masou masou | reverse complement strand
AAATTAAGGCTATTAGGGGTCGTCAAACAAAGTTATGCAATTTCAGCTACAAATATACACACTTTTTTCAATTGCCAAACCAATACATACAATATTGCACTCAGTCAAGACCTTACCTGTGCTGCTAGGGCAAAACAGTGGAATTGAACTGTTGATGGCTGACTACTTACAAAACTGGTGTGGTATAAAGAGCATTCAGTACATTTCCCTCTTTTTCAGGACCAATTGAGCAGCTCCCAGACTACAACCGAATTCGCAGTGGGATGTACTGGATGAGAACCTGAGAATTGGCGCTCTCTTTAGATACTTAGGAAAGTTAATAACAGCGAGCAGCCAACTGTACAATATATAAACATAGCAACTTTTACAAAGAGTTTAAGTTGTGGTTTCTTTGAATTTTATTATAAAATAAAGACCAACACAATAACGTTAAAAGAAGAACATGGGGCTGTTTGTCTTGTCATTTTCTGCCAACTTGTTCCTGGGCGGCCTTCTTGGCTTTGACCATCTCCACCAGTTCCTGTAGAGGAGAACTAGCTTTAGGCAGGCATTCAATCCAATCAGCTGTAGAGCCCTTTTAAAAAGGTCACTTCCCATTGAGTCGACATGTGCTCTATGCAGCGCTTACCGTGAATTCGGGCTCCATAAACATTGCCTTTAAAAAGGTGCAGACTAAACGTGATCAGATAGTATCTCGGCTTTAGAATGCTACATCTTCGACATGTCATCTAAATTGTACATACAAACCGGGATTGAAACCACACACAGAAGGATTACCGATAACAAGGTCCAGTGTACCTTATATCTCTTCATACAGTCCTTCTTGGTACGTCCGGGCACAGCTGCAGCAATCTTCTCCCACCTCTCTGGGGTGCTGACTGGGTAGGTCTTCAAGGCCTGCTCTAGAAGCTTCTGCTCCTCAGTGGTCCAGGATGCAGTGTTGGCTTCAGCACCTGAAGCAGTGAGAATTGAAGATGACAGTGAATGACTAACACTAGGAAACATCCAGAAAGAACCCGCAGTCACTACACCCCCCCCCCCCCCCATATTGCTTAATCAGATCCTCAAGTGTAGAAAGTATGGAGACAGTGACAAAGTACTTTTAGTCATGGGTACAAATCCAGTGGGCTTTTGTGCAAGCAAAAATTACCTACTGAATGACCACTCACCGTCAAATCTCTCAGAGGGCACTGCGTTGTCCACTGTCTGGGGCACGGCTGCATGCTCTTTGTTAAACTTCTCAAAGGCCTTCTTGTTAATCTCATCTTTCTGCCCGGGTTCTGAAAAAGAGGTAAAGTTTCAAACGTGTTTTGCAGAGAATTACACTGACAAAGGCTCCTACATCTGGTGGCATGACAGTTGCTCACCAAGCTTTTGTAAGTTCTTGGCTTTGTTGATAACATCTTTGGCCGTCCTTTTGATGCCACTGGTGGAGTGCAAGTTCATGTAGTTGGCAATGACTTCCCATCTACAGGATAGAAACAACGAAAGATGAATCACTAAAAGTAAAAGCATGAAATGTGCAAGGCCATTACACCAGCAGTGGAATGTTCCGCTTCATGGACAGAACACAGCCAAGTTCATTAGGCAAACATTGCAGATAGAAATGTCAGGAATATTGAACTTGTACCATTGTTCAAATGAAAAAGTGTGTTTCCTATGAGCAGTATCAATAAAAACATGTCAATATAGAAATGTCATGAATAGAGTGGATTCTTTATTCTACATGTAAGAGGCAAGTTCGTTATATGTATTTTTAGGCTCGTTTGTTCTACATATTTCTACTTCAACATTGTGCCCTGTTGAACGCAGCCCTAGGAGGGTACCTGGCGTTGGTTCCAGCAGGGAACAGGTTGACTGCTTTGATGAGCAGCGGGAGCTCTTCCTCATTCCAGCCCTTTCCTCCGCCCCCGCCTCCTCCGCTGGCCTGTACGGCAGTGCGGACAGCTTGCCTGGCCTGCACCTCCGCATCCTTCTCCTTTTGCAGCTGGGCATTCACCTCCTGCACCTGTACATACAAAACAATGTCAGTGGTACAGATGGAAGCTGTGTACCATATTTACACCCAGTCATCATGTGGTGCTCTCTACCTGCTTCTCCACCGCTACCTTGCCCTCCTCCTTTGAACCCAATGCCAATCCTTCATTCAGGGATTGCAGACTGGAGAAAGAAAGTGATTCCCACTGCATTGAGTTCAACTCCAGATTTGTATAAAGTATTACCAATAAGGTGAATTTCAATTAATATCCTTTACCTCACAAGCTCCAAACGGTCACAAAGTTTCTCCACATCTTCCATCATTTTCACACTATCAGATTCATTGTCACCAAAGTAATTCCAGTTCTTCAGGGGAAAACAAAACAAGAGGACAGGAAAATACTAAGATGAGTTGGGGTACCTTTAACAGGATTACAATCTTGCCCACCAATCAGCAAATGTTCATTAATTCCCTGGAGAGAGGCCACCCCATTCAAGCAGCACCTTGCAAGTTGTCCTCAGTTTCTGCCTCTCTTTCTTGATGGCCTTCTTTTGGATCTCCTTCTCCTTCTTGGCCTGCTGGGCAACCAGTTTGGCCTCCTCTTCCTCCTTCTCTTTGGCCAGCCGTGCAGCATCCAGCTCTGCCTGCCGAGCCTGATGCCAACAGTCAGAAACGCATTGAAGTCTACACAGAAACAATCTGGACACACAGGAGAGGCAAGAATAAAGCAAAATGCATGTTCTAATGTGTCGGACTGACCCGCTCCTTCTCTTCCTGCTCTTTCCTCTTGGCGTCTGCTTTGGCCTTCTTCTCATTCTCCTTTCTGGCTTTCTCATCATCTTTGAATTTCTTTATCCTGGGATCAAGGCTGTAGGCCGTGTCTTTCAACAGAAACGCACCCAAACAGTGTCATTCCATGAACCCATCTGCCAGGTATTTCAGTTGAGTTAGTAATTTTTTATTGTTCATGTAAGAACAGGTATGCATGTCTAGTGGGCCTTACCAACAAGCGTCCGTAGTCTATTCATCTCTTCCTTCTTCCTGGTGGCTCTGGCTGCACGATTCTGCTTTTCAATCCATCTCCTCTCATCACGACTGAATTCAACAGATGAAAGCATACAAATCTGACACTACTGAGAATGGAAGACACAGGCAGCCTAGCAGTTAGAGCTCTGGGCCAGTTACCGAAAGGTCCCTGGTTCGAATCCCTGATCTGACTATTTGAAAAAAAAATAATAATAATAAGTCGATGTGCACTTGAGCAAGGCACTTAACCCTAATTTGCTCCAGGGGGGCACCGTACTATGGCTAACCCTGTAAAGCAACACATTCTACTGTACCTGGTGACAATAAAACATCTACAATACATAAATATATGACATTCCACGTGGACTGTTTTGATATTACCCACCATGTTCTGATATTACTTACCATTCTGCCTTGTCCTTTTCCTCTTCATCCAAATAAGAAAACTCTCTCCATGAGTCAAAATTGTACCTTGATTGAGATTATGAATAGGAAACAAATTCACAATTCAAATAAATGAACAAGAAATATCAAATCATTGTGTGAAGTTGCAACATACTGCATGTCTGAAATAAGTTCCATATTCAGAATTCTTTGTCTGAAAGAGCAGTAATTCCCTTGTAGTTCAAAGTTTAAACTCAAAGGAATTTTCTGCACAATGGCCAATGCTGATGGCCAGTGATGGTCTTACTTACCAAACAGAATAAAAATTATCCACATCCTCAAAAGAGGAATCCATAGTGCCAAGTCTGGGAACATGTTTTTTAGAAGACCACCGGGCATTTCTCTCAAAAACGGGAGCATACGCCTCAAAGAAGTTATCTTTGCCTTCGCCCTTTGAAGGCACAGCGTTGTCAAAGGTAGGATCTACACTGTCAAATGCTCTTCGCTTCACAGGATCTGACAGAATCTCTATAGCTGGTATAGATAAAAACACAAAATATTATTGTTAATAGGAGCTGAAACAGAATGTTTAGCCTCAAATGATAAGAGATAACATTACTTTATTAGTCCACCAGATAGATATCAGTCTTTTGCTTTTATCCAACACCATCCCTCCCGATATACACACACAAACACACATTCGGCTGGAGCAGAGGGCAGCTGCAGTGCCCAATGAGCAGTTTAGGGGGTTGAGTTTGTTGCTCAAGGGAACATTGGTAGTAGGTGGCACCTAAGATATTGATGCCAGCAACCTTCTGGTAAAACAGTACTATATTTCATACTATAAATCATTGTATTTGTATACAGAGGGAGTACTGTAAGGTATAACACCTATATAAGACAGTTATCCAAAGGGACTTACTTTTTTTAGGATGTGCATGTGATCCCTGCAAGATTTGAATAAACCATGACTTTGGCATTGCTGACAACGTTTTTCAATGTCCTTACCTTTAGTTATACAGGTGAAGTAGTCACCGTCTCCTTCTACAATCAGCTCTCCCGCAGCTTTCCTTTTGTCAGGGTGATGCTTCAACACCATTGCCTTGTCTGTTGAAAAACATTACACTTAATATACTGCGGTAAAACAAGCTGCTATTCTAATGAACTCTGGAAGTAATGTCAGAGAAACCTTATGGTCAACAAATATAATGTGGTTCAGAAGACAACAGCACACATGGAAATACTCACGGGCAGCTTTGATTTGTTTCTGTGTTGCCTTGTACCTCATATGAGCCAGTCCAAGGACAGCATAGTGATCTTGATTCTGAAAAGAGAAACGCCAAAAGGAGGAAGACATCCTTTACTACGTCCTCCCAAAAGTAGAATTCCATACACAGTGTTCCTAATGGTTCTGAAGGGAGGTCCCACTGATATAACGTCTAACTCAGTGGCAGTCGGTGCTGTTTAAGATGAGGGAGGACGGTTTGTTTTATGAGCATGGCCTTATTTCTATTACAGCATATTGGATGAGTGCCATTCATATTTCATTCACCCAGCTCAATATAACGTCAATAGGTTTAGGCTACTACACGATACAACAATTTTCCCCATACCCATCATGAGGTTGCTACAACAGGTCAAGAGAAACATTTGAGTAATGAAGAGTGACCCATTTAATACCGCCTTGCACACTTCTTGCATTCATCTAGCTAATCTAGGGTGTAATTATTAGTCCAACAGTTGCAAACGAGTGTTTCGATTGGACAAATTCAGGTATGTTTCAGTTTAAGAAATTATTTTCAATAGAATCGGCAAAATGAATACACCTGACTACCTTCCAGTCTTTGGGGTCCAGTGTTCTCAGCAGGGGGAAATCCTCCAGCTGCAGCTCTTCATCCTCAGATTCCTCAGACAACTCCTCCTCTTCCTCAAGCTCCTGGAAGGAGGCCGATACATTCCTGTTCCTCCTCTTCAGAAAGGCCTCGAACCACCGACCAACAGGTTCCACCTCGATCTGCACTGAGGCTGAGGGAGAGGAGGGCAACCATTATCCCCTCCATCTGGCTGCATTCTCTCTCTGAGAATAACATTCTGCAACCTACCAAACAACTTCAATTCCCTTGTTAACAAAACATACATTTTGTATGAGTAAGTGTAAGCTAGGACTGTCAAATATCCTTTAATAAGTTGAGTTGTCCTCATTTTTTTTTTAAGTATCACTAAATGTCCACAAATGAACAAAAATTGCCATGGTAAGTGTTATAGCTAGCTATGTGGGGCTACAGTATATGAACAAATCTGTGCAGCATTCAAAACTAAGATTCAGCAACAGGAAACACAACATAAATTATGTCCCTCTTAGTAATTTAGCTAGTTAGCGTAACGATTTTCATAGACAGTAACGTTAGCTAGCTACAATGATTATATTAACAATATGAATTAAATAACACTTCATACTAGTATGCGATAACTAGCTAACGTTAGCTGTTCTCTGATATACCGGTAGTTAACTAGCATAGTTGATTGCTAACTAGCTACATAATAGCGAATTGTGTCAGTATCAGCAGTATTTTCACTCTCATTCAATGCTTACCAGCAATGGCATTACAGTAGACGACTGTAACATCCCCTTCTAATGCTTCTATTAGCATATTGGAAAGGTGTGCTATAACATTCAGCTGTGAAATGTATTCAGTTAAATGTTTTCTAAAGTGCTAGTATGTCGCCCGGTTTTTCAGCACACCACATGGGCCTGCTTTTACAAGTGCCTTACTGGGTAGACCTGGCTTACACTCTTATAATTCCGAAATCCCACATAGGATACCTTATATTTAGTTCCTAAATAATACTTTTGAATTTCAGAGATGATCTTCTCACAAACGACTGTTATACTAGTATTAAGTATGTCGCTTAAATATGTTAAGAATGTTCATACATTTGAACAGATATAGGTTGTATAAAATACATTGATTGTATAAAATATATATAAAAAACTTGGAACATTATGACAATGGTCGTCAAATAAAGGTCCGACCCCCATTTCCGGTTAATTGTGCACAGCGGAAGTAACAAACCTGCTGTGTAATCCTTGTTGTGCTGAAGCACAAAATCTTCTAGTAAAACTTTATACACAGAATAACATTAGCAATGCCAGATTATTTGGGAGGCGATCAAAGGAAAATCAAAGATGCCAAAGAAGAGGAGGATAAACCTATCAGATGTATGTGATTATATTTTTGAGAACCACTGTTTATTAGCAAACGTTAGCTAGCTTGGTCAGTACGACAGTTAGCAAACGTTAGCTAATTTAAGTCATTTAATGTGAATACTTTAATAAAGCTAGCTCGTTAATAACAATATGAGCTAGATAGGTACTTAACAAACATCAAACAAGCCACGGTGATCTTTACCAGTATGGCTTAATATCATTAGTTATCTAGCCAAGGCTAATGTTAGCTAGCCTTGGCTAATGAACAATTTGCCAGTTTTGTTTTGGACACCTATGTCACAGTGGGTTCTTTAAATTGTTATCAATTATGCCTGGATGTAAAGACAAGCTATTATAATAATAATAATATTTGCATATTTAATAGCTACGAATTGGTTCTTCGTGAATGTTATGTAAATTGAAATTGTGATGTATTTTTGCCCTCCAGCTTTGGATGAAGGAGACATTGCCTTATTGAAAACTTATGTAAGTATGAGCTAGTTTATACCTGTACATTAATTGATTACTATTTTACATCTTGTAGGCCTAACTATAATCATAATGACCCCTGTGATGTTGTTTAATGGTGTAGGGCAGGCCAATTCATTTTCCAGTTATTACCTATTGATTAAAGGTTGATTATCACTGATTTGAAATGTCATTATCTGCTACAACAACTAAATACCCTACATTCACTGGAAAACATGCAATTCTTTGTGACTGACATCTTTGTATTGCTGGTTGTGAACAGGGCCAGAGCACTTACTCCAGACAGATTAAGCAAGTGGAAGATGACATCCAAAACCTGCTCAAGAAGATCAATGAACTAACCGGTAGGCAGCAATGTGATTATACGTAACATCCATGTGCATTATCACTCATTAAACATGTAGTGTATATTGAATAGGGATTGAGTTTTCAGATCACAGTTGTAAATGAGTTGTTCTCGACTAGCCTACCTGGTTAAATAAAAGGTGAAATGAAATAAAATCTACCCTCCCACAATGCTTGAATATTTAGAATGTGGCTTTCTTTTCCTTAGTGATAGCAGAACATCTGTTATTTGTTGCTTTCACGTCTGACAGGTAGCGTATGTGCACTAATCTCAGCTATCTAACAATGCAGGCATTAAGGAATCGGACACTGGCCTGGCTCCCCCTGCACTTTGGGATCTGGCTGCAGACAAACAGACTCTGCAGAGCGAGCAGCCACTGCAGGTGGCAAGGTATGGCACACTTCTCAATTTACTGTATCTCACCATCATCATTTAATAGACTTAACTGTCTTAAAAAACAATGGATATTTTTTTATTAGGTTTTGTTTTCTAGTTTGAGCTAAACACCCACATGCATTTTGTTGTGGCAGATGCACAAAGATCATCAACGCGGACTCTGAAGATCCAAAGTACATCATCAATGTGAAGCAGTTTGCCAAGTTTGTGGTGGACCTGAGTGACCAGGTGGCCCCCACTGACATAGAGGAGGGTATGAGAGTCGGGTAAGGATGAAGGGTGATATCTTACTCCAATAGGAATCACGTGTGCAGATGTCCAATATTGCATAGGTAAGGTATTATTGTTAGATACTTAAGTATCTTGTGTTTTATCTTTTAGTGTGGACAGAAACAAGTACCAGATCCACATTCCTCTGCCTCCCAAGATTGACCCCACAGTCACTATGATGCAGGTAAGACGTGACACAACCGCTTGATCTCAATTCAAGGTCTGTTTCCTCACCTTCATCTGCAACGATTGGAAAAGTACTTGGCGGGTGAAAACAATATGGTGGAAGCTCATCCTTAGGTTGGCTTTCACCCGGTCAGCGCTTTCAGATCACTGCAATGAAGGCCAACATCTGTTTTGAGAAAGGGGTTTTATTCATTAGGGCACACAGTAGCAAAACTTTTTGCAACAGGAAAAAATAAATGTTTCTTCTTGTTCAAGTTCTGGGGTGTAATCATTAGCCCAAAACATTTTTGCTACTGAAACTGTTTATTGCAAACGGGAAATTCTTTGAAACAGAGTTTCTATTGGACAAATTCAGGTAGGTCCCTCCCCCTTTGGTTCAGTTTGGTTCCTAGTGAATACACCTCAAGTAGTGCCTCCCTGCTTGGTGCTTAATGATTACAACCATGGCCTGAAATAAGGATGCTTGTCAAAGTATTGTAGCTACCTGAACTAACAGCAATGTCTCTCCCTGTCTCTGTTCCTGTCTACTAGGTGGAGGAGAAGCCTGATGTGACCTACAGTGACGTGGGTGGATGTAAAGAGCAGATTGAGAAGCTCAGGGAGGTGGTGGAGACCCCACTGCTCCATGTAAGTGTCTCAATTTGTCATTTATAATCACTCTACCGAATATCACAAAATATGTATAAACTATACATTCGTGACATTTAAATGAGAAGGTATCAATAAGGCAATAAAGACATGGGTGAGTACCCTCAGATTTCCTGCATTTGTGGCAGGGTTATTAGACATCTTGTCCACTTAAAACATATTAGATCCTTTGTACCTCTGCTTATGTCTCCTCTCCGTTGTCTGTTCTGCTTTCAGCCCGAGAGGTTTGTTAACCTGGGTATTGAGCCCCCGAAGGGGGTTCTGCTGTTCGGCCCACCTGGTACAGGTAAAACCCTGTGTGCCAGAGCCGTGGCCAACCGCACCGATGCTTGCTTCATCAGGGTCATCGGCTCAGAGCTGGTCCAGAAATACGTGGGAGAGGTGAGTCACATTGGTGGAGGGTGAAGTTGCCCCTAGACACTGATCTTGGGTCAGTTTAGAATTTCCCCCAATAATGGTTAGGGTCAGAGGATGGGAAGCTGATCCTAGATCTGTATATAGGGTAAACTTCAACCCAGAGCTAGTCACAATCAAGTTGTATTTGAATAGATTTGAGAACTCGGGATGATGGAGAATTAACTCGGGAATGTGGTCCTGAATTGGTGTAAGCTTACCTTGTTCTCTGTACTTGTTTCTCTTCCTCAGGGTGCCAGAATGGTGCGGGAGCTTTTCGAGATGGCCAGAACCAAGAAGGCATGTCTCATCTTCTTCGACGAAATTGACGCTATTGGAGGTCAGCACTTAAAAAATAAAAACTTGTGTACTGATTTAAATGCAAGACAACTCTATAAAAGAACACATTTATGCATTTCACCAGAAGTGGTAGTAAGTAGCCTGGTCCGAGCCAGAACAACCCATAGGGCAGGAGGCAGCTTGACGTGCACAGGGTGCTCATCTTGTCACCAGAAATAGTAGCCCTGTCTGTGGTTGTGCCTCGAATACCATGTGGGTTGTGTCTTGTCTTGTAGGGGCCCGTTTTGATGACGGTGCCGGTGGGGACAATGAGGTCCAGAGGACCATGCTGGAGCTCATCAACCAGCTGGACGGCTTCGACCCCAGGGGGAACATTAAGGTCCTGATGGCCACCAACCGGCCCGACACCCTGGACCCGGCTCTCATGAGGCCCGGGCGACTGGACAGGAAGATTGAGTTCAGCCTGCCAGACCTGGAGGTTAATATCATGTCTGATTAGAACGGGAGTAACTCTGACTCCAGTCCCTAATGGCACCCTATTCCCTTTGGATCCTGGTCTAAAGCAGTGAACTATATTAGGGAACAGGGTGCAATTTGGCTGGTCAAAGGTAGTGCACAATATTAGGGAACAGAGTGCCATTTGGAACGTCTCCTGACTTGGTGAATATGCAGAGGAATAGATTACATAGGTGGTAATAAAAAATGCATGAAGATGAATGAGTAGCAAATTAAGTTAGCTGCCAACAATTATTCCTACTGGATGAATAGTGAAGATATGAATGTAGAGTGGCCTGGCAGTGTGGTAAAGAATGTGTTGTTTCAGGGTCGTACTCACATCTTCAAGATCCATGCCCGCTCCATGAGCGTGGAGAGAGACATCCGCTTCGAGCTGCTGGCTCGTCTCTGTCCCAACAGCACAGGTAAGATGACCCAACACTGTGTTGTTCCGGTAATGCGACACAAGGGGGCACCACTATTTTTAGTAACAGACATGTATAAAGGCTGTGTTGGAATTCTCTACCCTGCGCTCTACTGCAGCCCAATGACTGGCTCCAATCATGTAGCCCACACCCTGTTAAAACATATTTGGGATGCAAGGTAGTCAATCTGAAACAATCACACCGTTTGTTTTATCCCATCAGGTGCCGAGATTCGCAGCGTGTGCACGGAGGCGGGTATGTTCGCCATCCGCGCCCGCCGGAAGATCGCCACTGAGAAGGACTTCCTGGAGGCGGTCAACAAGGTCATCAAGTCCTACGCCAAGTTCAGCGCCACCCCAAGATACATGACCTACAACTAAACAGCGGCGTCTGCATCTGGGGTTGTTTCCCAAGAGGCTGGGGGGGGGAGTCGATGCTCATTTTCTGTCATTAAACATTACCTACACAATTAAAGTTTATTCCAGTTTGGATGTTTTCATTCAATCACACATTGACCTGTACTATAAATCTGCATTGTTTATTGATGTAAAAGTCTTCAGCTGTAAGATATGTACAGTACATTTAAACCATCCATTTGAATGGTATAGTATCACAAAAATATTGTTAACTTCAAATGTACAAATTCATAGCTTTGTACCAACAACATACAGCACTAGATGAGTGACTTGAATCGGACCAAACGCAGTGTTCAGCTGCTGTAGTGACTGGTTATTCATATCGTAAATTCAACTGCATATCACTGATTGAATGACACTTGACAAAACAGCAGATTATTTGAAAGAATAGTATCAGTAACAGCTGTGAAGTAGCCTTCCTGATTAGTTTGTAGATTTGTACAATGATGATGCATTTCTTAGATATTCAGCAGGAAAGGGGTAACAAGAGGCCAATCTTTGAGAAAAACATCACAGTAATCTGTTCAACAGAGCTACAGTGGTGGGCCTATTCAGTGTTTTTCTCCTGGATCTCAAATGTAACCACTAATGGGGATGCTCTGAAAAGACCCTCGGCACTCAACATGTGACCGAAACCTGAATGTTGCTATTTCTCTTCTACTTTGAGACAATGCTGTGAAGAACACAAGTGCTTGAAACCATTTCAAAGATGCAGTGACTTGGTCTTAGCATAAAACGCCAAGAGTCCTGCACGCTGCAGCCCGTAGGAATGTTAGCAATAAAACCAAACCCATCTTTATTAAATATATTTATCTCTGCTTCAAACAAAAAGTTACACTTGGAGATGGGCATTCAGACTGCTGCTGGTTGGAGGTCTCCAGCCCGAACTCCCCCGGGTCACCTAAGCCTTGTTCACACTGCAGGCCTTAATGCTCATATCAGTTTTTTAAATCCATTTTGGAATACTGACTGTCCAAACATCAAGTTACCAAATCAGATTAGTTTGTGTTCAGACAGCAGTCATTTTCTGACATGGCTATGCTAGTTATCATAGTAACAACAGGTGTGTGTGCAGTGGTGTAGGCTGATTGGTGGTGTTTGTGCTTCCTAGCACTCAGAAGTTATGTAGCAGGCGAAGGTGACGACTCCTGCCATGGACGTTTCCCAGTTGCTTTGAAGGATCAAAATCAAAATCATTTTAAACGATTAACAAGCTAGTTAGCTACCACGTTCTTGTCAGAGTAGCTAGCAAGCATCAAGAGATGCCAAATAACAGTCTAAAAACACCTTGAGGGAAAATAAATCCGATTTCACCGTTCAAACACGTCAGATGGCCAGGAATCAGATTTATATCTGACTTCAAACCACCTACGAAGGTGGTTTGAAATGTGTCTAGAAATATCCTAATCCATTTCCTGTTCAAACTGCAGGAAAAAAGGAACAGATTTGAATTATTTATATATTTATATATAATAAAGGATTTGAGTCACTTCAAACTGCCAATGTGAAAGTGGCTTTAGAGCAGCCTTAGGTGCATGTGTCCCCTTCCCCTTGATGTCCCCAGTCAGACAATGTCATTGGATGGCAGTGATGGTGGGCTGGGCAGTCCGGCGCCGACAGTGCAATACGGCGTCATGGACGGTAGGGAAGACCATTTCTGGGGTCACGACCCCGGTGAAAAAGTGCAGGGTGCGGAGTTCAGCCAGCAGAGTTCCTGTTAGGAAACAACACACAGCTTGGTAGCTAGGCCTATATCTAACTGACTAGTGTTATCGTTGCTACGGCTAGTGTCTTAACCTCTAGTTCAGTTACCCTCAGGTTCTTTTAATAGTAATCAAGACCAGTATGTTATAACTCACTGCTGCAGCCGGCGATGAAGACACACACATCCACAGCAGCATACTCCTTGATCACCTGCAGAGAGGAAAACTCATGAGAACACCATGAAATGAGGAAGTTGGAAACTTAAGAGGTGATCAGAAGTAACACCAGAGTCCTGTTCAGAAGGGCCCAACATTAAGATAGAAATGTCATGAACAAAGCTGACATTACGCCCAATTCTGCATGACAGAAAGGCATATCTGTTCTGTAATGTTACACTTCTGAACAGACCCCAGTGCTCCCCAGGTCCCTTACCAACTTGATTGCTTTGGCTCCCACAGAATCAATGAAGTTGACGGGGGTCCAGTCCAGAATGAGGGTGTGGACAGGACAGAGGGGCTCTAGGAACCGGGTCTCCTCAGAGTCTGACTCTGTGTGGGTCTCGGCCACCTGTCCGTTCCCCTGCACCTCCATGTGGTTCTGGGAGCCGCCCCCTGACACTACTTCGTGAGTGACGCCCAGCTCCACATCCTGGCCCAATCACAAGACGACCGAAATTGTATCAGCCAATCATATAGGAGAATGAAGGAAACCAATATCGTGGCTGCCAATCACACAAGACCAAAATTGTACCAGGCAATCACACCTCCTTTGGCTTCAAACCAACCACAACAAGGCTAACAGCAAAAGCCCCTTAGAAAATGACTACGTGAAGGCCTTCAATTCTGCCCGTCTGTCTGGTGTTCTGGTTACAGTGTCAATATGTGGCGTGTTTCAACAAGAAGCAGGGGAAGTAAACCAAATAGTGATATTGTGAGTGATGGAGCAGAAAAATACCATATTGAATGGGCTCACCAGTTTGACGACAGCATTCATTTTTTGTGGTGACTTGTGGTTTTGGCTCTCCCTCTCTGCGCTCTCCTTCTTCAGTTTTCTTTTTCGGGCTTTCCGTATAGCCTGGAGATGTACGGGGTCCACTCCTGTCTGTACACATGTTTAAATATGACGGGACAGGATGGGCCAAGCTGTTTGTTTTTTCAATGCAAGGATCCCTCACTGAACTGTAGTGTAGCTACAGTCTACAGGAGAGATGGACTAGTTTGCTAGGCCTAAAGTGCTTGACCCGTAACATAGTCGGACAAAAATGAAAACTTATGCAACTCTGCATATTCCACACACAGAAACACACACGGCAGCTGAGATTACCTTCTCTTTGAGGGCGTTCAAATAAAGGTCACTGTTTGCAAAGTAGATTGAAGAGTTTGAGTGGAAAATCTTAATCCCTGTGCATTCAGCTGCCTGGAACAGAGAGGCAGAATCACAGTTCTCACTGCTCATCCAACACCATGTACTTTCTCATTCTATCCCAGGGTAGTTACAGGCCAGTTACGGGCACTAACAAGTTCATTTAGAAAAACCTTGTCCACCATTACAATTTCTTTGTGACAAACTATCGCTAGGCAATTGTTCAATACTTTAATGAGAACTAGCGTTTTAGTGCCTGCAACTGTAAGACCATATAAAGTTGCTCATTATCACAAAATGCCACATTATTACTTTTTCATATTCATCCACGTCACAGTACAGGCCTGTGTCCAGGACCTGTCCCAGGATCACACTCTTCGGGCTGTGGAGAGGAAGGGGGCGAGAGATATTGAAACGTTTTAGCACAGTTATTTCATACATTTCCATTGAACAGATTAAAACTGAAATGACTCAACCCAAAAATCTAGCTTTTTTCCAAATCAAGCTGGTGATATGAAATGGTTACCAGTGATCGTGAAGGGGATATTAAATACTACACTTGAATATATTTCAGAAGTAGTAGGATGGTTTAGTACCTCTGTGTTCTGTAGATGACAGTCAGGATGGCAAATCCTAAGGCCACCAGAAGTCCAAGATCAAGGCCCAACAGCACAGAGGCCACAAAGGCTACCAGCCAGATGGCCTGGAAGACAACACAGACCAAAGCAACAATGGTTACAGATCCATAGTATAGGCCTCGTCCCAGGTCTCTTTGTGCTGTGTATCCAACTCTTACAGTCACTGTCATGCAATGACCGTATGATCATTCAGTAAGACAGCGAACTGATCCGGGACCAGGCTTCCATAGCAAACTGATCTGGGACCAGGCTTCCATAGCAAACTGATCTGGGACCAGGCTTCCATAGCAAACTGATCTGGGACCAGGCTTCCATAGCGAAATGATCTGGGACCAGGCTTCCATAGCGAAATGATCTGGGACCAGGCTTCCATAGCGAACTGATCTGGGACCAGGCTCCCATAGCAAACTGATCTGGGACCAGGCTCCCATAGCAAACTGATCTGGGACAAGGCTACCATAGCATGACATGTACTGAAGGAATCTGTCCGATTGGGTTTTCTGGTGCGATGTGGTCATGGTGCGGTCAGATCATTTAAATTGCTTACATTTTAGTCAATTCAGAAAGTAAACCAAATTCTAAGTTTACATTGAAAAGCATTTAAGATAATTGGAATTTCAGTGTACTTCCTGAAATGACCCTGGGTTAGATGTAATCAGAAGAGGTTGTGTTGCGGTCCAGACTCACCAACTCAATCTTGCTGGTCCTCCACAGGGCAGGGATGTCCCTGAATTGTTTAAACATCCCCAGCAGGTTAACCATGATGATGGCAGCCAGCGCGGTCTGAAATGACGGGGGGGGGATCAGGGTTCAGGGTGCATTACCATTCAAATAGGATTGGACATTTCAATGCAAATATTTATTTTTTAGGCTACTGTAATAGCGATTCAAATTTCAACATTAATGCAACTTTTTAATTGGTTGACATTTTGCAAGGGATATATTAAATTAAGCTAGTGCCTCTGACAGGACTGTTTCCCTTCCTCATTCTTCCTTAGCCATCTCATAGAACACCCGCTGTAGGTGGTGTTGGTCGGTAACTGTTACACCCACCTGTGGCAGAGGCTGGAAGACAAAACCAATGGCCACCACCACCAGCAACACCACCATGGACGCCAACAGACCCGCAATCTGCAAAGACACACACAGATAAGGTACGTTAACACACCTATCATTTAGCCTTCCTGGAGTCTGCACAGAAGCGTCTGTGGTTGATCTAATCTTTATGGCTTTACGGCGCCAATTTAGCTCCCGTTATGAGGTGACACATGTAATGAAAGGACAACTGTGTCATGTTAATGGCCATACACTCAGTGTGGGCCCAGCAAACAGGATGGGTGGTGTGTGTGTGTCACTTTATCAAATCAAATTGTATTTGTCACATGCACCGAATACAACAGAGAAATGTTTACTTACAAGCCCTTAAAAGTAACAATTAAAGAGCAGTAGTAAAATAACAATAGCGAGGCTGTATACAGGGGTAACGGAACAGAGTCAATGTGCGGGGGCACCAGTTAGTCGAGGTAATAGTACATGTAGGTAGATATTTTTTTTATTATTTTTTTTATTTTTTTAACCTTTATTTAACCAGGCAAGTCAGTTAAGAACAAATTCTTATTTTCAATGACGGCCTGGGAACAGTGGGTTAGCTGCCTGTTCAGGGGCAGAACGACAGATTTGTACCTTGTCAGCTTGGGGGTTTGAACTCGCAACCTTCCGGTTACTAGTCCAACGCTCTAACCACTAGGCTACCCTGCCGCCCCAAGTCACTATGCATCTATGTATGTGTGTGTGTGTCTGAGTCTGCGCATGTGTGTGTTACCTGCGTATTGCCCCCGGTGCTCTCCTGCACCAGACTGCGGGACATGGAACAGGTGATGGCGAAGGTGTGGAAGAAAGAGCTGACAAAGTTACACAGGCCCAGGGCAATCAGCTCCTACAGGGCAACACAAAGCCAACAGGTTAGACTCTGGGGTAAAGTATCCCACAGGTACAGATCTAGGATCAGCTCCTACAGGGCAACACAGAGCCAACAAGTTAGACTCTGGGGTAAAGTTTCCCACAGGTACAGATCTAGGATCAGTTCCTACAGGGCAACACAGAGCTAACGGGTTAGACTCTGGGGTAAAGTATCCCACAGGTACAGATCTAGGATCAGCTTCCCTCACCCCATGCCTAACCTTAACCATTAGTGGGAGAAATGCTATGACGTTCTTTGACATCGCCACTCTCCAAGGCTATAATGGCTACAGTACTGTGGATAAACTGACCTGGTTACCATCCACACTGTAGCCGTGTTTCAGAGCAAAGATCTTGGCCAGAGAGATTCCCATGGAGAAGCCCACCACCGCTATGGCAATAGAATCCGTTACCAAGTTGGGCAACAGAGAGAAGTCTGGGATTGTAGGTGGGAGCAGCCTGGAAACAAATAACAAATATTGTCTGAAAGGTTGACTGAATAGTAACAACTGTTTGTACAGTACATGTCTTCTGATGCTGTTACTTGTGCATTTTGACTCACTAAACACTTTTTGGACCATAATATGCCACCGATACCTTTTCCCACTATAGAGCTGACCTGAACCGTACTGGCTTGGATATTGGGTTCTCACAATGTGCTTTCAGGTTCTAGTAACCATGTAGGATGCAACCAGTTTGGTTTGGCTGGGCTGAAGGCCAGTTCAGTACAGCTTGGTTTGGATCGGCCCAGTAGTGTGAACAGTCCTTCTCTTACCCGGATGGAATTGTCCTGACCACGTCCACTTGGTAGTTCTCTGACAGACTGAGGCCATAGGAGATCCCCGTTGAGACCATGACCACAATGATCTCTCCTGGGATGGGCACAGGCAGCTTCTTCTTGAAGCGCTCGTTGAGGTCCTTCACGCAGTAGAGGACCACCATGCAGACCCCGCCCACAATCAACGTGGTCACGTTGGTGCTGGTGATGTCACTGAACACGGCCGTGACACTCTGGGAGGAGAGAGGGGGTGTGAGAGACCTGGGAGTGTGTCCGTGTCCCCGAGAGCATTGCATAAAACTCACAATCTATATTTATCAGGAATTAATCATTTGTCATTAATCATTAACTAAATCACGCAGGCTTGTAAACTAGGTCTAACACCCATGTATTACAGCAGATTACATCCACAGACTGCTATAATGTGGATGACTTTCCTGTCTGCTACCGTTTAAAAGTTAACCACTCCATTCCTCATGCAGGGGCCACCATCCAGCGGCAGAGGCCTCTGAGAGGCCCCGTCAGTGACTCACGTGAAGAGCGGACAGGGGCCCACTGAAGCGCGGGGTTTGGATGCCCAGCAGGTATTTCAGCTGAGAGATGAAGACGTGGACAGCCGCGGCCGTGGTGAATCCGCGTACCAGGGGCTCCGTGAGGTAGATGGCCACAAAGCCAAAGCGCAACAACCCCAGGACCAGCTGGGGGAAAGGAAAGAAGGAGACAGAAAGACAAAGACAAACAAGGGGAGAGTAGATGATGACGGTTTACTTGCATAATAAATGTCAATATAGATAAAGTAGGTTGACATTAGGTCAACTAAGTTGCGGTCCTGTGGATCCCACTATGGTTGAGTAAACAGTGAGCGCTGAGAAACCTGTTGAAACCACAAACCCCCAAGGTTATGGATGATCCTTATCTTCGGCATGAAAACTTTGACCTCTTATAGAGAGACTGACTAGTGGTGGGAAAGCTAGTGGCAACAGAGAGGATGCTGGGTTATTTGAGGGGACATTTTTCTGAAGGTGGAAGAGGGGAGTGTGACCCACCTGTATGACTCCCACCAGGGTGGTGAGGACTACAGCTACGTGGACCCTCCTGGCATCGCGGGCCTCTGTGTCGATGAAGACGGTGGTGTTGGTGGCGGTACCATTCAGGGCCTGGATCGTGAACATGGAGTCAGGGGCCTCCCTCACCACCACTCCTCCAATCATCAGGCTGATCACTGCAAACGTGCCTGCAGAGAGCACAGCCAGCCTTAAAGTTAGGGGTGTCCAACTCCTGGAGGATGGAATGTTAGCTGTTTTTGCTATTTCCTTTCCATTTGTGGTAGCAGGCTGCCTAATGGTTAAGAGCGTTATAACACTAACGGAAATGTCGCTGAAACAAAATCACAGAGCCGACTAGGTGAAAAGTCTGTCAATGTGCCCTTGAGCAAGGCACTTAACCCTAATTGCTCCTGTAAGTTGCCCTGGTTAAGAGCGTCTGCTAAATGACTCAAATGTAAATGCAAAATGTGTCCAATTAAGACCTAGACAATCAGGGAGTTCCTTACTAATTAGTGACCTTAACTGATCAATGAAGAACAGGAGAGGAGCGAAAACCAACCGTTACTCGGCCCTCCAGGAATTGACTTCCGACACCCCTGGGGGCTAATGGTTTAGGGGCAGGGGCTTTTAAGGGACATGGTTTAGGAGTTCTAGGCTTCAGGGACACAGACAAAGGGCTTAACACCTGGCAGCTTATCATTGATACTGAATATGATGACACCCTCACTCTGAAAACAGAATTATAGAAGTATAAATGAATTCAATGAACTGAACTGTGAGGCGCACTCTCTCTTCAGTGGGTTGAGTCTGACTGACCATTGCCTCTCATCCTGTATGGCTCAATTGGTAGAGCATGCACCACCAAAATTGTGGGTACGCCTCCCGGGACAGCACACATGGAAAACATATGCACTCATGACCGGAAGTGGCTTTGTATAAAAGTGTCTGTTACATGGCATATATTATTATTTCATGACATTGAATCATACAAGTTTGACTTGGTAGCTTTGGCACTCCCCCTAGGTCAAATAATTATCATAGCACTCCCCATTCCCCTCGGGGTTATCAGTCAGTCGCCAAGGTGCCAGGTTCTTTATCAGTAATGGTTTAATAGAGAGGGGAGACATCAGTGCCACACCAGTGCAAACAGCTGTGAACCCAGTCCAGGCGCCTCTGCCGGGGCAAGTCTCTGTGTCTGGTAAACGAGCTATGAAGCAATGTAAAAACTAATGTTAAAAATGTGTTCTCATTTCCAGATCAGGTTTGCTTGTGTTAGTTCGTTACGTTTGCAACTGGAGATGTTGACACGGGCTTTTGCCCAAGACTTGAACGAGTGCCAAAATATTCCTTCATCCCTGCCTCAGAGGGAGAGAAGGCAGTCGCAAGTTACTACAGCAACTGCCCTCCTTAAGGCCACAATTTGGGCGGAGGCCATTTTGTTACAACTGCTGCCGCTAACTAAACCAAGACGGTTTTAGTTCTTCTTTTCTTGTTGAAGTGTTTAATGTGATTCACTGACTCACTGAGTTGTCAAAAGGAGACAAACGTGACGTCTGAAATTGGAGACAAGGCTATGCCTGCCTTGAATGTTCCCATAAATCTAGCCTGTCTATGTGCAACAGATGGGGTCACTATATGCCAAGAGACCTGACCTCACCCAAGCTTCACAAGGACACTGATCAATTCCCAAAGTAAACCATTTCAAAACTTGGCTCATTTCCTGAAGTGTCATGAATTTTTTTTTTTTTTTTTTAGAGCTATTATTCTGGTCACTTAATCTGTTACTTTTGAACAGATGAATCTCTCAGAGGTAACACCCAGACTCTTGATTGACTGGGCTCCCTGGGTGGATGAGAAGGCCGAGTCCCATATAGCACCATATTACCTTCATAGTGCACTACTGTTGACCCGGGCCCCATAGGGCTCTGACCAAAAGTAGAGCACTAAATAGGGAATAGGGTGCTATTTGGAATTCACCTGTTGTTTGGAATGGTCAGTCTGTACTTGGCACAGCCACCAGAATACAAAACTCTGGCCAAAAAGTGAAAAGGCCACGGCTGTCCAGGGGTAGAAACCTACGGGAAAACTATGTGAATACAACCAGGACGACTTCATTGGAACACCCAGTAGGAGTAACATCTATTAACACCACAGGTAGGCTGCAGGGGTAGTGTTCAGTAGGGCACAAAGTAACAAACGGGTTTGCAAGGGAAAACAAAACACAATGTTCTTATTAGAGCCGTTCAGGTAGTATCTGTACCTCCACGTTTCAAAACATTTACTTAAGCAATAAGGCCTGAGGGAGTGTGGTATATGGTCAATATACCACGGGTAAAGGGCAGTTCTTAGACACGACGCAACGCGGAGTATACAGCCTGTATACAGCCCGTAGCCTTGGTATATTGGCCATATATCAAACCCCAGAGGTGCCTCATTGCTATTATAAACTGGTTACCAATGTAATTAGAGCAGTAAAAATAAATGTTTCGTCATACCCGTGGTATACGGTCTAATATACCACTACTGTCAGCCAATCAGCATTCAGGGCTCGAACCACCCAGTTCATAACATTTGAACACGACTCCTGGTTAGCCTCATTATACATCTCAATAGTGTAAAGTGACTTCCTCTGCACTAGTTGGAGCTCCTTCGTCGGGATGGCTCACCTATAGATATGTGTCTAGAGGTCCCAAAGAAGGTGTAGAGCAGGACGGGGTAGAAGGAGGAGTACAGGCCATACACAGGAGGCACGGCTGCCAGCATGGCATAGGCAAGACCTGGGGAGAGAGGATGGGGGGGAGATGGAATGATGTTCTACTACCCAGTGCATACACACATTGATACATCAGTAGCTTAGATGGGGAGAAGTCTGTCCATAATAAAGAGCTGCTCTACCTTCTTAACAGCAACGCAGGTCCTACAGATTCTAGTTGTCGCACCTGGACTACTGTACAGTCGTGTGGTCAGGTGCCACAAAGAGGGACTTGTTGTGAAATGTTTTTAAAATTGTACAACTTCCTTAATTTTGATGGACCCCAGGAAGAGTAGCTGCTGCCTTGGCAGGAACTAATGGGGATCCATAATAAAAACAGTACCAGTCAAAAGTTAGGACACACTTATTCATTCCAGGATTTTTCTTTATTTTTACTATTTTCTACATTGTAGAATAGTGAAGACACACTCTTGGCATCCAGGTGAAGCTGGTTGAGAGAATGCAAAGCTGTCATCAAGGCAAAGGGTGGCTAGTTTGAAGGATCTCATATAAAATATATTTGATTTGTTTAACACTTTTTTGGTTATGACATGATTCCATGTGTTATTTCATAGTTTTGATGTCTTCACTATTATTCTACAACAGTAAAAATAAAGAAAAACCCTAGAATGAGTAGGTGTGTCCAAACTTGACTGGTACTGTATATGCTGAACGAAAATACAAACACAACATGCAACAATTCCAAAGATGTTGCTGAGTTACAGTTCATATATAAAGTCAATTGAAATAAATATATTAGGCCCTAATCTATGGATTTCATATGACTGGGCAAGTGCGCAGCAATTGGTGGGCATAGGTCCACCCACTGGGGAGCCAGGCCCAGTCAATCAGAATGAGTTTTTCCCCACAAAAGGGCTTTGTTACAGACAGAAACACTCCTCAGAAGAAGGCGGATGTGGAGGTGCTGGGCTGGTCTGCGGTTGGGAGGCCGGTTGGACGTGTTGCCAAATGCTACAAAATGACGATGAAAGTGGCTTATGGTATAATAAAAAATAAAATAAAAACATTAAATGATCTGACAACAGCTCTGGTGGACATTCCTGCAGTCAGCATGCCAATTGCACACTCCCTCAAAAGATGAGATATCTGTGGAATTGTGTTGTGTGACAAAACTGAGCATTTTAGAGTGGCCTTTTGTGCCCAGCACAAGGTGCATCTGTGTAATGATCATGCAGTTTAATCAGCTTCTTAATATGCCTCACCTGTCAGCTGGATGGATTATCTAGCCAAAGGAAAAGAAAATACAAGTCCCAGCAGCCTTGTTGTTGGCTCAGCTCATGGCTGGTCTCACCAGTGGTGTGGCACTATTCTTTATAGGTTTGTACCGACTGATGTATCAGTGAATAAAATCCTTTTAGAATATGAAGAAAATACATCCTCCAAATGCAACATCTGTGTATACCTACACGGTGGCTCAAATACATGGAGTTTTCTGATTACCCTCAAGCACTAAATTAGACACGCCTAACGTCAAAAATGTCAATGATGGTGATCACCTATCGTGAATGACAATTTGTCATGTTTTACAGGTGAAATTCCAAGCTGCATCTGCCAAACCAGACTTCTGATCTCTGTGTTCTGAATTCCATTTCATTAGAATATGGAGTCTTCTTGAATGATGTGTAACTATTGTTTCGTGAGTGAATTTTAAAGCACATTAACATCAAGCCATACCTGTATTTGATTTCAATCAAAGCACAAACTGGTAGGCTATTTATTTGGCACGTTTTGTTGAGTTTTCATTGCTTTAAAGGGAAAAATCACAAACCTTCAGCACAATCAACAATGATTCAGCTTCGATATAACTTTATTAAAACGAGCACCATTCTGAGAAGTGCCGCCCCAGACTCTGAACCCATTCTGAGCTGTGCAGCAGTATACCCCTGACTCCAACCCCACTGACCTTGAGGTAGCTGCATGACCCCTGTGCTGAGCCCTGAGACCAGGTCCCCAAACAGGTACTCTTTGACAGGGTAGGACGGCAGCCATGTTAAAATGGGCAGGAAGCTCAGAGCAATGGCTTTGGCCCTCTCTGATGAGCAGCTGGGAAGAGAGAGAGTGAGTGAGTAGTGTGTGTGTGTGTGTGTGTGTGTGTGCTTAATCAGCTTATCTATTAGGGAAGCTTCCAAGCAGCAAGTAAATGGGTGTGTACTTCTACTAGTGTAATACTAGACAAACATTGTCAGATTCAAAAATAATAAATCATAACTTCACATAAGCTTTTACAGTCCTAACAAATTTCCTGAAAAAAGGTATTGCATAATTCCACATCCCAGTCACACACTCAGCAATGTTCTTCAATCCCGGTCATCAAAACACCGATAGGTATGTCTACTGGGCTGGAACAACACTTGAACACACTGTGGGTCCCAATGACCAGGATTGAAGAACACAACACTACAGTCTGTTCAGATCTGTAACAGGGTCGTGTTCTTTAGGCGCCTAACGGCAGAAAACAGACTGAAACAGAGTGGGACTACCTGGACCTGTCCAATAAGAACCACAAATGTTTTCCATTTCCTGTTGCAAAACGGTGTGCTATTATAGTACAGTGTGTACTATTAAACACAACCCAGGTCTGTGGACACTAACTCGATGTAGATGCTTACTGGAGCTGCTGTGCCAGTCTCTGTCTGATGGTCTTGGGGCTCCTCTCTCTCGGGTGCAGGAGCTGGGTGTGAAGGTAGGCCTCATCGAACACAGGCCGTTCCACACGGTACATCAGCGGTGGGGGCGCATCCTCGCAGGGCGTTACATGTTGTTCCATAACACAGACAGGACACTGGGCATGTCAGAGAAAGGGGGCGGCTCCTAGCTGAAGTAGGCTTTTCCTCTCTCTCTCTGTGTGGTTCGCTGACTCCTTTTCCACACGTCCTGCTTCCTCCCGCTGCTCTGCTGAGAGAGGAAGACAAAACAGTCAGTAACTGTTTAGACCAAATGTTTTTGAAGCAAAGTGTTGTTTTGACCAAACTCCAGCAGGGTTGAGCACCATGTGGCTGGTAGTTTTCATTAATAGAGTAGGGGGGGGGGGGTAGTGTTTTCAGGCATATGGGCTATCTTTTCAAGCAAATATTTTTGAACTGATATTGCAAAATTGTGACCAAATATTAACTTTCTGCTCCATGTGGAAAAAGAAAAACAGGGGTTTATTCACTAGGAACCAAAGGGGAAGAAACAGGAAGTGAACTCCCGAACATGTCCAATAAGAAACTTGTTTTCATGGCAAAACTTTCTGTAACAAATAGTTGTACTACAGTTGGAACTAATGAATACACCCCATGTGTGTTCTACATAAGAAAGTTTACACTCCAAAATCAATGCAGAGATAGGAGCCTATTCTTTGGGCTAAAGAACAGTCCAAACTACACTTCAGGCTGACTGTGGTAGCCTGGCCTCCACAACATGGCAAACCAGAGGATATTGACCTTTCAGGTTGGAAGCTACTTAGAGGAAAGGTCTCCAGCAGCCTCACTAAAAATAGACATCCATTTCTTATCATATACTTTATAGACTTCTGCGGCAATGGTAAACATGATCACAATACTCTTTATCAGAACAGTGTCTAAAGCAGGGCTCTCCAACCGTTGTTCCTGGAGAGCTACCCTCCTGTATAGGCATTGACGTAAAGGTATAGGCTATGACTGACTACTTATTGTAAAATCAGAATATTTAAACAAGAATTAAACATGAGATTAAATATATTAAACTGAATTTCTGGAAATCTGACAATAAAGACGTGAAGTTATCAAACCATGTGAATAGTAAGTAACTGGCTGTTCCTGATTATGTTAGCTGCCTAGCGACTTGTGTCATCACTGACAAAACACAACCACATCTAAATAAAAGGTAGCTAACTAACGTCAGCCACATGTTTTAACCTGAATTGCAGGTTACAGAGGTATGTGTAGCGGAAAAGTGATGGCTATCTACAGAATGAAAAGCGCACATGACAGATGCGAATGAAGGACCATTTCTTACCTTCCCGACCTCAGCCTAGGATGTCACACTCTGACGCGATTGACCGAATTCAATTTTAGAAACTGACCGCGCATCTAGGCTCACGGTTACAGCTTAACACCGGGAACACAGTTTAACAACCGTCGACACTCGACAGCCGCATACTCGACCAGAGGAAGATCGCTTGATGGAGCCGGGCGTAAACTCTGACGTCACTAAACCAGTGATCATGGGACTTGTATTTTCTTTCCGACAGTTGTTGGATTCCCCTTTTCTTATTATCGTTATTTATCGTTATCTATATACGTATTATAGTTCTTTGGTTGGTGTTTTTCCAAAGTATATTATGCATCTACATTTCCAAAATACTCACCTAAATTAGAAAGAAAAATTATAAATTGGTTTTGTTTCAGTTTATCATACTACATAATTCCGATTTTGTCAACACTGACAATTGCCTTGCAGATAAATTTGAAAAAAGACAGATCGCTCATTCTCCCATGGAATAGTAGTACGGTCGGCCTGGCCCTATTGATGGCCATTGCCTCACAGATTGTGAGGCCTATTGGAAATGTGTGACAGACACGAAAAAATATGTTTTCGTGTGCAGTACACGATTTTGTATACAGTGCATTTTAATCACTGATAAAGACAGTAGGCTACTTAATACAGAAACGAAAGGGAGGGGCGTATATTGTGTGTTCGAATCTCTTCATGGATAACTTTTGCATTTTCGCTACTTTGCAACTACTTTGCATGTTAACTAACCCTTCCCCTAACCTTAACCCAACTTAAAAACCTAACCCTTTAACTACTTAGCTAGCATATTAACTACAACCTTAACCCATAACCGTGCTCACGTTAGCCTCGGCAAATTGAAATTCTTGAAATGTACACGAATGCGTCAAGAGAATAGTGTAATACACAGGAAATGCGTTGTGATGAAAATCGTGCCTGTCACGAATTTCGAATAAGTAATTTATGTCTATTTCACAATAAGCTGTGACGGTGTGTTGAACCTTAACCATTTTAAATGTCAACTTCAATGGGCTACAGACCCCATAAGGATACAAAGGCGCTCTCGAGTGGCCTTCTTGTGTAAAATAAATGTATTCATTAAATATTATTAATGTGCTCAAATAATATTCCGACAGATGGCGCCATTGTCTGCTTTTTACAAGCTCGTGTCTCGGTTCTGCTTTTTTTTAGTAGGGTACGTCACTAATCACTAGATGTCTCCGTTCTGCTCTTTGACATATTGCTGGCATAAAATTATAGATACTTGGTCAAAGGCTTAGGTCACCTATACTGCCTAAGTACTGTACTTTATAAAGGGGCAGGTGGGTCCTGCATTCAAACAAATGGTTAAGAAATGGTCATGGATCTAAATGTTGGCTGTGTGAACTTTACAACTTCAACCCTTCATAGTCAATCTTAAATGGTCAATTGGGTGTACCAATTTCACCACCACTACTATATCCACCACTCATTTCATTACTACTACTACTACTTATCAGGCAAAACATAACAACTTAGGTTGGCTACGTTCATGTATTTTCTCCACTCTACTCTATAGGCCTAGGAGCATGGAGTACTAAACAGAGGACCCTTTAATCCTTAGCCTCTCTGCAGAAATAAGACGACCAGATCCAACTTGTCTGGTGCCAGCAGGCAGCCAGCTGGCACTAAAGGGCAACCCCAGAGGAGGGCTACCTGGAAGGCTGCCAGTGACTAAGAGAGTCCCAGGCCTCAAAAGCCTCCTGGACAGGGTCTGTGTAGTGTAATACCCTGGCATAACAGCATTCATTACAGGCCGCGAGGGTCAATTATTTGGTCCTTTTTATTTAATTTTGTATCACTTTTTTTAAAGTATGGTGATCTCAGATGAAGGCACATGGTAATCTGAATTTCCTCACAATTCAAGGCATAAATACTATTCACTGTTCTCTCTTTGTGCATCTGTTTAACTTTGTAATCATATGAGAACATCAATGTCAAAGGAACTGATTATTTAAAGGCCCATTGCAGTCAAAGTTCAGTTTTCCTATGTTTTGTATCAATTGTACAACAGCTAGCTGATTAACTAACACTGTAAAAGTGTTTTAACAAATTCTGATAGTTGCTGCTTGAAAATCCAATCTACATAGGACCTTCTAATCAGCAGGTTTGCATGGGCGGGAGTTTCGGATCGCCAGGTGACTTCACCAGGTGATCATTTGGTTAATAGACCAATAACAAAGAGAGTTCCAAACATAGAGATCCTATTAAATTACTAGAGGGGATCTATGTTATAAACCCTCCAAGTTCCAGAATGGAGTGAAAATGGCAGCCATATTGGTCAGGGACAAATCCAAACTAGTCTATGAATGGCTTTTGAGGCATAATCCAGATTTGTACTTATGCAGAAAAATACATGTAATGCATGTGATATATCTGAAAGTGTGTATTAAAATATTGTCAGATAATTATAACTACTTTTTTTATATGTTTTATCACATTTTCTGTATAAATAGCCTCTAAAATACATGTAAACAGATCCTAAATGTCTAAATTTTTGTTTTCTTGGAAAGCTGTGAGTGCTATATTTTAAATTCTTAAAATGTATTATTTTACACAATATCTGATCAAAATGACTAACCTTTAGACCATCATAAGAAGTGTCAAGTCTAGTCTAGTATTCTAGTATTCTAATTCCTAATTCTGCCAATAATAGATAGTTTTCAGTTTTCCCAACTCAGACCACTCCCAGAAAGTCCTAGCAAAATTCTTGCTTGAGAAATTGTTTTTTTCCCATTGTTTATGGAAATCTATTACATTAATGTACTTAGCTAATTGTTACCCATAAATTATTTGATATTGATATAAAACGGCTAATTGGGCCTTTAATGCCAAACTGACAAACCCTTTACGTTAAAGATATTTGACACCGTGTTAGTATAAATCATGTAAAATTGAGCAAGTGTGTATTTATTGTGTAATTTGTGTACCAGTTTTATTTTATGTAGTCAAATGCACCTACAGCCTCAAATATAAAATTGGTTTGTTAATCATGTTTTAATTAATTAAAGCAAATTAATAGTTTTTATTTTATTTTGTATTGTTTTGTAATTGATTACATTGCAGATACCAAACAAATTCAAAGTTACATATTCGGCTACATCCGTTAATCATTAATCACAGAAGCACTAGCAACTTTGAAACAGGTGACTCACGTCGCACAATACTGAGAAAGACGCCCTCTTTACAAACCCGATGTTGCGCTGCTGCTGAAGGCTTTTGATCGTGTCCCTGTTGTGTATGTAGCCTATTTTCTCTAGACTTGTCTGAATAAGGAAATGTAATAGGAATCCAGCACCACCGAGGGTGAGAAGTGACTCGCTCTACAACGTAGACTACTGTAATTTACTCCGTAAATAAAAAGTAGCTATAAACGCACGTATGAATGCTTTGATTTACCTGGACTATTGCGGAAAGACCAAGGAAGGTGATAGCCAACATTTACGCACGGATTGGGTATTCTGATTTTTAACCATGGGGAAAAGAGCCGCGCTGGCGACTTACGATAAAGAGTTCAGCTTTGTCAGCCCAGTTGTCAAATATCTACTTTTCCTTTTTAACTTAATATTTTGGGTAAGTATTTAATAAGTTTAGATTTCTGCTGGTTTTGTCTGCTGATTTTGCGTAATCTGTGCACCTCACTCTGCCCAATTTAAGTTTACGCACACATTGTCATTGTACAAATTGTAAATATCCATTTGCTGTTAGGTTATAGCTTTCATTGGACGTGAGCAACTTCCAGTAATTTAGTTTACTTTGCTGTGAGGACTGGTTAACCATTGATTTAGGCTGTTAATTTGTTATTGTGTGAATGCATGAGAAAACCAGCCTCACTAACAAGACACATTCTTTCTAAGCCCCACATAGCTACACAAAATAGGTATGTGTTACAATCATGTCTTCAATAGGATGAAACATTTAGCTATGTTTTTATGCCTTTGCTTCTATGCTACAAAACAATCCTAATCAATCCTTAACCGTGGAAAATAACCAATATTGCCTATTCAAAGGAGTACATGAAATAAAGGTTGTATTCTGCTTCATGTTTGACACCAATGACTCCTACTGGTGTCATACTAAAGGAGTGCTTATTTGCTGATGAACATGTTTAAACAGCAGCTACAACATCACAGCTGTGATAGTGGTGAGGAATGGAGCTACAGGCATGCTCAGGAATGCCTGCACATACCTTGCAGCTCTCTCATTGGTCAAAGTGTCACCTTGTCTTGGAACTCATTTGTGTTTAAATAACCAATTTTACTCCATTAATAATGGACCTAGTTCTTGATAGACGTTGGCTGCTAGAATACGTTTAGACCTAAATGAATAGTCTTTATATAGAGGGGATCCAGACTCTCATTTCAATAATAATGTGAAAACCACTAGGAGCAGTAAACAAAACTCCAATATACACTGCTCTGTATATGCCAGTCCACTGTCACAACTCCTTTTTTAACCAAGCTGTTGCCAAGCAACGCAAAGTTTCATTTATTCATATGCTGATGGTGCAACATGGGGTTCTGTGAAAAGGGGGCCCATGCACTCTCCTCTCCAAATCTGTTTAGCAGTCAAATGAGCATATCAAATATGCCTCTTAGATACTTCAATCACATCCTAGAAAGCTGTTGAAACAGTTATCTGTGAGGGCTATTTGCTATTTGATCTTTTTTGTTGTTGCTAGACCTCATCAAATGCTTGTTACAGTTGCATTTTGCATGTTTGACTATCAGAAACTAATCTTGGCCCCATTTTCTTTCCTTTTGAATGAGCTTTCCTAGTCACAGTTTGTATCAAAATATGTGAGGAGGACCCCCCCCCCCCCCAAATCACTGTGTCACCAAGCACTGATGTGCCTTTGATGGTGATGACACTAGAGTCGGCGCTGTTCTGAGCGCCCTATGACACATTAGGAGCTCTTTGAAATATCCAGGCTTGGTGTTCTGTATTGAGTTCATACCTTTGATTAAAGGCCCTGCTTTAACATCACACAGCATAGGCAATCATCATTGGCCTCGTGCCCTTTGACACAACGCCTCGCTCTCTCTTTCCACACTGCCATCATCTCTCACCATCTGTTCAATAGAAAAACATCTGGGGAAAATGTGCCACTCAGAATGCTCCTGATCTCATGACATCTGCTTGGTTTATGATTGTCAGCATGCCGACTGATTTAGCTAATTCCCCAAACGTTGTCCATGAGTACAGAATATCTATAACGACTATGAAAAGGCAGCCAGCTGTTAAACATTAACAACTCTGGAAGCAGAAGTTTACAAACTACGCAAATTGATAGTACAGATGTCAGCCTACTGTCAGGTGCTTGGGGGAACTGTAACTTTCACTCACTGTTCAACACTAAGGGGATTTCTGACTAAGACGCAAGAACAAGCAGCCTTGTTATTGCAGACTGGGATTTCCAGTGTTGGGTTTTAGTCCGCACTGCTTTGCAGTGTTAATAGGTTTTGACGTGGATTTATGTCCAGTTCTGCTGTGTTTACATTCCATAACTAGCGGAAACCTAGCATAAACGTTGGCCTACCTTAGCTCTGGTCCAGGTTGTGTAGTAGGCGTTCCTCTACTAATACCTTAGCTCTGGTCCAGGTTGTTTAGTAGGCGGTCCTCCACTAACACCTTAGCTCTGGTCCAGGGTGTTACGACGTATTCCTCTACTAACACCTTAGCTCTGGTCCAGGGTGTTTAGTAGGCGTTCCTCTACTATAACACCTTAGCTCTAGTCCAGGGTGTTTAGTAGGCGTTTCTCTACTAACACCTTAGCTCTGGTCCAGGGTGTTTAGGAGGCGTTCCTCTACTAACACCTTAGCTCTGGTCCAGGGTGTTAGTACGTAATCCTCTACTAACACCTTAGCTCTGGTCCAGGGTGTTTAGTAGGTTCTTCCTCTACTAACACCTTAGCTCTGGTCCAGGGTGTTTAGTAGGCGTTCCTCTACTAACACCTTAGCTCTGGTCCAGGTTGTTTAGTAGGTTCTTCCTCTACTAACACCTTAGCTCTGGTCCAGGTTGTTTAGTAGGTTCTTCCTCTACTAACACCTTAGCTCTGGTCCAGGGTGTTTAGTAGGCGTTCCTCTACTAGCACCTTAGCTCTGGTCCAGGGTGTTTAGTAGGCGTTCCTCTACTAACACCTTAGCTCTGGTCCAGGGTGTTTAGTAGGCGTTCCTCTACTAACACCTTAGCTCTGGTCCAGGGTGTTTAGTAGGCGTTCCTCTACTAGCACCTTAGCTCTGGTCCAGGGTGTTTAGTAGGCACTAGCACCTTAGCTCTGGTCCAGGGTGTTTACCTTAGCTCTGGTCCAGGGTGTTTAGTAGGCGTTCCTCTACTAACACCTTAGCTCTGGTCCAGGGTGTTTAGTAGGCGTTCCTCTACTAGCACCTTAGCTCTGGTCCAGGGTGTTTAGTAGGCATTCCTCTACTAACAGAGAGGAGTTAATTAACTAGCAGAGGCAACTCTTTCTGGTTGTGTGAAGAGAACAGAGCTAATCCTTCCTATGCATAGCAGATCAAGGCAGATTCATAGACAGGAAATGACAGGGCTTGAGGTTAGCTATGTGCAAAACAACATGTAGGCTACAGTGTCAGTGTGTCCACACCCAGATGTGCCCTGAAAATACTTCCCTTTCAGGTTTGATTCTTCATTATGTACAGTAATGGTAGCATTACATCTGCTACATTTACCACAAGGGTCACCTGCAGAAGTGGACATGGAAAAAAGAGTAACTCAGGAACAAACTAATGTAAAATAATTTAGTTCACCATAAACTATTTTTTACATGTCAACAAGATTTCACTCCCAGAACGCGGACGGAACCAGGTTTCCCCCCCATCTCCATCTCTGGCCACTTCTACATTGATTTACAAGTTTGAACATGGATGTCCTAAAAACAAACTGCTGATTGTTACAGTCCTGTCCCTCACAACGTACCACAAGTCAAAGAGCTACTCTTCGGCCTTGTGCAAACAGGATAAGATCTTGTAAAAACTTGCATCTCTGGCTGTGAGGAATGCATTTTTGACGTAGTTTTTCACCCCCTCTGGCTAGCTGGAGAATGTGTCTGGAAGGACACATCTAACACCCTGCGTAGACTGTTAAAAGCGAGGGAGTCATCAGTATTGCTACAAATGTGAACCTCTCACACCATAGTTCACACCATAGTTATCTGAACAAACCACCAAGGAAGATATCTATCTCTAGTGACCACATGGCAATTCCATTTGAGGTACAGAGCTGTAGGAAGGCCGCCCATTTTCTGTTTCCATTTTCCCGAAATAACTTAGAGGGCAGAATTTACACCACAACCAATGAATAGCTAATTGACTGGATAGATGGCTCGAGTTTATTCTCTATCTTTGCATAGATAACAACAATGTTTTTGTAAACTATCCATTTAGCCTCCTTTGTGCAGAGGAAGACTGGTCCTTACTCGGAGGACAGACGAGGCTTTTCCCTCCAAAGTGCAAGGTGTGGAAACTGGATACAGGAGTGGGAGAGGGGATGCTGTGTGCTCCCTGTTATGTTGGTGAAGCTACAGGTTGGAGTAAAGAGAGAAAGGGACATTATAAGAAAAGCCCTCTGATCGCTGCCAAGTTTATTTAGTCAAATGAGAACGAACTCTACAGAACAGAACACATCCCAACTCACTAGTTCTGAACTGTGACCCATCAGCCTATTATGGATGAAGTCACTAGTTGTTCGTCGGTTCCGTTATATGATTCTCGGTGTGATAAACTGTATATTTGAGAATCCAATTTAGTTTTACATTGTATGCCACTTTTACTCACTCTGACTAAAACTAGTGAAAATACTACAGCACACCCACAATGCAATGGTTCTGTTCTGTTCTGACATGCACTGAATTGTTTTTGTTTAAGTTTTAAGTTACGTACACATTGCTAGTATTGTAGTCAAGTGACTAAACCTCAAGTCCCACTAGAGTCCCATGTCACTAGCGTTGTAGTTGAATCACAAGTTCCTTGTTTATACTAAAGCTTGTGCTCCAACAATCTTTCAAGCTACAGTTCACAGCGTAAAGAAAAATAGCTAGCTTAGTATACTGAACAAAAATATAAACTGGGCCTTAGGATCTCGTCACGGTAACTCTGTGCATTCAAATTGCCATTGATGCAATGAAATTGTTCTTATTGTCCGTAGCTTATGCCTGCCGATACCATAACCCAACCGCCACCATGGGGCACTTTGTTCATAACATTGACATCGGCAAACTGCTCGCCCACACCACGCCATACATGTGGTCTAAGGTTGTGAGGCTGGTTGGATGTACTGCCAAATTCTCTAAAACAACGGAGGTGGCTTATGGTAGAGAAATTAACATTAATTTCTCTGGCAACAGCTCTGGTGGACTTTCCTGTAGTCGGCATGCCAATTGCACGCTCCCTCAACTTGAGACATCTGTGGCATTGTGTTGTGTGACAAAACTGCACATTATTGTCCCCAACACAAGATGCACCTGTGTAAGGATCATGCTCTATGATCATATTATTGATATGCTACACCTGGCAGGTGGATGGATTATCTTGGCAAAGGAGAAATACTCACTAACAGGGATGTAAACAAATGTGTGCATAGTATTTGAAAGAAAAGCTTTTTGTGTATATGGAACATTTCTGGGATCCTTTATTTCAGCTCATAAAACATGGGACCAACACTTTACATGTTGGGTTTTATATTTTTGTTCAGTGTATATTAGTAAGGCTTGTTAGGTAATACAAGAGTTGTAGATGGCATGTTGAATTATGCAAAGGAGAGAAACTTTAATGAACAACTAAAGCCTGGACCAAACTACCTTCATGGGTGGTTTGAAGTCTGATACGTTACATGGCAGGAATCAGACTTGTCTGAACAGTCAAATCTGAATTCTCAAGTGCTACAGTAACCTCTCCTCTCTCTCTCTCTCTCTCTCTCTCTCTCTCTCAGTATTCTCCATCTCTCTCTCTCTCACTCCAGAAAACTCTCTCTCTCTCTCTCTCTCCTCTCTCTCCATCTCTCTTTCCACTCTCTCTCTCCACTCTCTCTCTCCACTCTCTCTCTCTCTCTCTCTCTCCTCTCTCTCTCTCTCCACTCTCTCTCCACTCTCTCTCTCCACTCTCTCTCTCTCTCTCCCTCTCTCTCTCCTCTCTCTCTCTCTCTCTCTCTCTCTCTCTCTCTCTCTCTCTCCACTCTCTCTCTCCACTCTCTCTCTCCACTCTCTCTCTCTCTCTCTCTCTCTCTCTCCACTCTCTCTCTCTCTCTCTCTCTCTCTCTCTCTCTCTCTCTCTCTCTCTCTCTCTCTCCACTCTCTCTCTCTCTCTCTCTCTCTCTCTCTCTCTCTCTCTCTCTCTCCACTCTCTCTCTCTCTCTCTCTCTCTCTCCACTCTCTCTCTCTCTCTCTCTCTCTCTCCACTCTCTCCACTCTCTCTCTCTCTCTCTCTCTCTCTCCTCTCTCTCTCTCTCTCTCTCTCTCTCTCTCTCTCTCTCTCTCTCTCCACTCTCTCTCTCTCTCCTCTCTCTCTCCACTCTCTGCTGTGTAGTTGGGTATTATATTTCTCCTCAGAATCAGACAGAAACAAAAATGTAATGTTTTATACAATTCCGAGGTCTCCAGGGGGAAGATTCTGGTTCTGAATGTTAAGTTTCACTTGAGCGTAGTGACATCCCCGAGCTCCTGCCTGGCTGTATGTGTATCTGCTCCATAGAGTTATAACTATGGTCTGCTCTTAAAGGAGAAGAGTTCCATGTCCAGAGTAAGCTGTTTCTCACATACCTCCTTACTGTTTTATATACTATTGTGAATATGATAATGCTCTTTACTGTAAGAGCTGTTTGAAAATGTACTTTTGGCCTGCCTGGTGACATCACCAGGTAGTACATTTGGTAATTGACCAATAAAAAAAGAATTCCAAACCCCTCCAAACCTGCCAATAACAGCTAGTTTTCAACCCTAGAAACATTTTTGATTGAGAAATTGCTCTTTGCCAAGAAGGTATTTTTGTTTGCAATTAAAATGGTCAAAAAACAAACAATCACAGTAAGGTAATTAATTATTTGATATTGAGATAAAAACATCTGCCTTGGACAGTTTAAATCCCTCCTGTTCTCCCTCATTTGGGACTGAGTGTCTTTCTCCTGTGTTATACTGTCACAAAGACACAGGTTCATATTTAGTCTCATATCATTCTACTCCATATGCCTCGTGACAACAAGAAAAATAACATTGTGACTTTTTTCTTTTCATTTTATCAGATGATCTCATTGGTGTTGATGTCTATTGGCATTTACGCGAGGATGATGAAACATGCCGGTAAGTGATCCTCCATTGACTTAATGGATGCCTACATTCAGTGTGAATTTCCAGAGCTGTTTGTATGTCATTCTAGTGGTGCTTTCATACTGAGTTCAATAGGCCTAGGTCCTGCACCATACTGTAGCTAAACGGAAAATGAAAATGAGTTTCTTATTGGACCAGATAGTCTCATCCCATCCTGTTTCACTCCATTTCTCCTGTTTTGTGCCTTTATGAACACGGCCCTTGTCGCAACACCAAGGCAGAAATGCCAAGGCAGTACAGGACGTTTATAGAGTATGTCATTTTGTTTATGTGGATCCAAAGTTCCCTCTGTTAGGAAGAATGTCAAAAATGCAATCGGCTCACAACTTCCTCGAAGGTTTGATGAATATCCCCACTATGTTTGTAATTCCTGCTAAGATAAGAACCAACTTCAGTCATTGTAAACAAATCAAGCTCTCGCTCTCTCTCTCTTTGGCTCCACGTATTCTCACTCACTCACTCACTCTTTGGCTCTACTCACTCACTCACACTCACTCTTTGGCTCTACGTATACTCTCTTTCTCCACTCTCTCCGGTACATGATTCTTTCACTTGCTCTCTGTCCCTTTTCTCCCTCTCTTTCTCCCTCTCCCAGAGGCAGCCATGGCCTGTCTAGCGGTGGACCCTGCCATCCTGCTGCTGATCGTGGGGGTGCTCATGTTCTTCATCACCTTCTGTGGCTGTGTGGGCTCCCTCAGAGAAAACATCTGCCTCCTACAGACAGTCAGTGGTCTAGCCCACTTCTAACTATTTTTAAAAGAGCACCTTCAAATCAAAATCAAATCAAATGTTATTGGTCACATTCACAGAATACAACAGGTGTAGACTTCACTGTGAAATGCCTACTTACGAACCTATTCCCCACAATGCAGACTTGTAAATATTTGATAAATAAAACCTTCATGCCTACCTACCTTCCTTGAAGAAATCAGTGATCTGTTAAGGATTGGTGGGTGAAAGCAATAAGATAGAAATGGTGCTTTCACATAGCCAGACGTATGAATCAGTGACCTCTACCTCAAGGAAGGCAGGCAGGAAGGAAGGATGCATTCTAAAAATATTGGAATTGGACCACTGCCAATTATCAGCTGTGTTGTGCTCTATCATTTGAATAGCCTAGTATGAGATACTTTAGTCCTCCTCAGGTTATCTGCTGATGGGGGGGTTTGACTTGAGTGACATGCCCTCAGACTGAACAAATGATTAACTCTTCCTCTCTCTCCCTTTCTTTCTCTCTCTCTTTTTTTCCTTCCTTCCTTATTTCCTCCAGTTCTGCATCTTCCTGACTATCATCTTTCTGCTGCAACTAGCTGCAGGTGTCCTGGGCTTCGTCTTCTCAGATAAGGTACTGTATCTCCACTAGGAAAGGATCGTGATACCCCCATAATTATATGAGAATTATGGGGGTATCACTGGGAATTATGGGGGTATCACTATGGGAATTATTTCTATTGGTTGTATCATGCAGCATTTTATTAGCCATAATAAACTGTATATGTCGGTTCCCCCTAAGAAGTTCACTCTGGGAACTCATTCCCTCACGTTCCGTCTCCTCCGCCCCTGCCTCTAGCTAGGTCATTATGCCTTGACCTGGTCCCAACATTCTGTCCTTCTCCAGTTCTTGTTAAAGAAGTGCAACATCTCTCTTTGAGGTCAATTCAATAGATTGTTACTGTCCCCAAAGGGCAGTTCTTGTGCAGAATAAAATCTGCGTAATTGAAACGTACACACAGCATATACAACAAGAGGAAAATAGAAATCATTAAAAGAGAAAGATTTGACGTGAATTCACAATATTTACAAGAGCAGCCAACGAAAGCCATGCTTTTGGATTAGACTTTCATACATTGTGACTGTTGAATATGGTTGGCTTTCTAATGTTCAATTGGCTCAGTTAGTGCTCATATCAGTTCATTTAAGTAATTACTGTAAGATAAGGGTCAGAAATATGATAATGACGACAATAATGCTAATGTACATTTAGAAGAGGAAGTTATTTTTTTAGGCTGTTTGTCAGTGACTTGTGGCCAGAGAGCGCCCTCTGCTGCTAGTTGCCTTCAACTGCACTTCACCGGTCGATTTAACTCATCCAGCAGCAGGCTGTTGGTTTTCAGAGGAATGTACTACGTGTAAACTTTGAGTGTGCGCGTGCTACTGTGCGTGCTTGCTTGCGTGTGTGTGCATGTTTGTAAAGACAGAATGCAGCTTAAAGAAAGTCAGGTCTGTTTTCTAGCTATGGGGGTATTATATTACCAGGATTTACTCAGGATAAATACATGTGTGTAATTCATTCATGTGGGAACAATCTTGTCTTGCTCAGGGTACAATTAAGTGTATTAGTTGATTGACTAAACAAATTATTTAAAACAAATGTCATCTTTCTTTTCTGTATTTTCTAAAGGCACGGAATAAAGTGAGTGAGTTTATCAACAATGCCATCGTTCATTATAGGGATGACATTGACCTACAGAACCTCATCGACTTTGGTCAGAAAGAGGTGAGGAGTGGACCACATATAACTGGAAACAACACTTTCTCACTGTAAAACTTGTTGTTCCCGAATAATACACCTTGAACTCAAGTACTGTACTGCGACGGTAGTTACACTACTGTTTATTCAGTACTGAGGGGTCTTTGTCAGATTTGGTCGAGGGTTTGAGGTTTTTAGGTTCCTCTATCGTCCTCAACTGAAAACAACAGTTCAGTTCATTGTATAGGTCTTAATCAGAAAGCTCCTGAGTTAAAAGACGACATCTACACACCACACTGACAACAAGTTTCACACAAATACAGACTGACAGCTGTTGACTACACAGGCTATACAATCCATTAACCAATGACTTGTTTGTCCTTGTCTCCTCAGTTCAGCTGTTGTGGAGGTGTCACCTACACCGACTGGTCTCAGAACATGTACTTCAACTGCACCACAGACAACCGCAGCCGAGAGCGCTGCTCTGTTCCCTTCTCCTGCTGCCTGCTGTCTAAAGATGAGGTCAGGGGTTAGAGGTCGGGGCCTTGGGGTATTACAATCATCTTGCCAGTAAATAAATCATGACAGGCTACAGTTAAGTGTGCTATTTTTATGTTCCACTTTATTGTCAAGTGTGATTTAGTTTCAACAGAGCACAATGTGCATGCCCATGTACGTGCTTGTGCATTGAAATTAAAATGTATCTCTCTCTGCAGGCGGTCATTAACACAATGTGTGGTCAGGGGATGCAGGAGCTGCCATTCCTGCAGGCTGGTGCCTTCATCCACACCAATGGCTGCATCGACAAGCTGGTCAACTGGATCCACAGCAACCTGTTCATGCTAGGGGGCATCGCCCTGGGTCTGGCCATCCCACAGGTAGACATCACACACTTGTGTAGTCTATTTCAGGGTTGGGTTCCATTTGAATTGATGTCACTCAATTCCTTCAAATCAAACATTAGAAATACATAGCTTCTCCTTTTCAGGTTATTAAGAAGTAATTGAAAGTACATTTTGTTATTTTAATTGTTAAATTGGAATTTCAGTGTACTTCTTGAATTGACTGACTTCAATTTCATTTGACCCCAGTCCTGGTCTATTTAGATTCACATTGTAACTCTATGGGCACATCATCTAGAAGTGGAGAGAGGGTCAGGAACCACGTGAAGTCACTTCTCTAAAGTCACTTCTCTGCTCACTCAGCCTCTATTGTTTTCCTGTGTCCTCTTTCTCTCTCTCTCTGCCATTAGCTGGTGGGGATCCTCTTGTCTCAGATTCTGATCAACCAGATAAAGGACCAGATTGAGCTTCAGAACTACAACCTGCAGCACCGTACTGACCCTTGGCAGTAACCTGGTCATGATCAAGTCCTACCCAATCAAACTGGACCAGGACTAGGTCATCAACCCCAGGGTCACCCAGGGGGTGTGGGAGTCTGGAATTCATCTGCTGGATGGGGCTCAAGCTTTCATGTAGATGGTGTTTATTTTCAAGGCTGCTTGATCATTTCAATGGTGCAAGGACTGGCTTTGAGGCCAAAGATTCTGGTTGGATGATCCACCATTGACAAGAGTTGAGGTGGTCTGTTCTCTTTCTGCGTTCTTGACTCTCTTGCATGTCTATTGTTGTTCAGTATATATTCTAACCAACTGAGCTACCAGAACCAACTGAGCTACCAGTGAAATGGCTGAGAAACCAAGGTTCCGAAAAGGTCCAGATGCCTGGACAGTGTCAATGTGTGCTTGTTTCGTTTTAGCTCACCCAGTATCCTGGATGGGTGGAGTTTTCACTTTATGACCAATGGAATGGTCAATGTTGAAACTGCCCACCCTGTGCCCCAGGGGAGCTAAAAGGAACACATCTAGTCAGGAAGTACTCCAGCCAGACAGGAAATGGAGAACTCCTCCATTCACACCTATTCGCCATTTGACTCCTCTCAAATGTCACGATCTGTAATTTATTGAAAAGGGAAAAAACCCAGCAACCGGAGTCCAACCCCTGCTGAAATAATGTAGACTCTGTCCAGTTACTTTTTTGTCAATGCGGTTTACGACATTGATCTGCTATTTATATCCATCCAGTTATCCGCTAATACTCTCATAGAGTTGAGAACAAGACAATTCTGTCGGCCCTTCTCAAATATGAAAGTGCAAAAGCAAGTAATGTAATAAGCTCATTAGCTTTACAGTCAATTTAGCTTGTGTGTATGTTAAATCTCCCAACTATAGTTTGCCATGCATGCTATAACAAGTTTTATAAACTGGGTTGTTTGATCCCTGAAGCCTTTCTTTTTACTGCGCCAATTATGTTGGTAACCAGTTTGTAATAGCAATAAGGCACCTTGGGGGTTTGTGGTATATGGCCAATATACCACGGCTAAGGGCTGTATCCATGCACTCAGCGTTGCTTCTTGCCTAAGAACAGACCTTAGCCGTGGTATATTGGCGATATACCACACCCCCTCGAGCCGTATTGCTTAAATAAATCATTGCACCTACAGCCTTTACAGTAAAGTGTTACCCAATTGATTTCTACACATTTTAAGGGATATTCCAATTTAGTTTTACATCAAATCCATTCACACAGAGTAAATCGTTGTCCCCCCTTTACATCCAGAACAGCCTGAATTCTTCAGGGCATAGATTCAACACGGTGTGGCGTTCAAACGTTGCTCTATTGGTATCAAGGGACTTAATGTTTGCCAGGAAAACATTCCCCACACCATTACACCACCGCCACCAGCATGTATCGTTGACACCAGGCAGGATGGGGCCATGGACTCATGCTGCTTACGCCAAATCCTGACTCGTTGGACCAGACGATGTGTTTCCACTCCTCAGTTGTCCAGTATTGGTGATCGCCTGCCCACTGGAGCCGCTTCTTCTTGTTTTTAGCTGATAGGAGTGGAACCTGGTGTGGTCGTCTGCTGCAAATAGCCCATCCGTGACAAGGACCGACGAGTTGTGCGTTTCGAGATGCCGCCTGTTAGCTTGCACGAGTTTTGTTTGGCTCACCATTCTCGGTAAACCCTAGACAAGCCCAGGAGACCGTCTGTTTCTGAGCTCCTGGAACCGGCACACCTGGCATCGACGATCATACCACGCTCAAAGTCACTTAGGTGACTCGTTTTGCCCATTCTAACATTCAATCGACAATAACTGAATGCCTATCTGCATGCTTTATAGAGCAAGCCATTGACAAGTGACTCACTGTCTGTAGGAGCGACCCATTTTCGTGAACGGGGTGGTTTACCTAATCATCTGGCCACTAAGTGTATATTTCAAGCTAAATTGACTGTAAATACATTCCTTTCAATAAAGCATATCTTTTGGATATGAAGCATTGTGGGTATCCATACAGACCAATAATGTAATTGTAGTTTATTACTCACTGAGCTACTAGGGGATTTCCCCATTTGAAAGCGCAACAGAAAGGCCTGATTTTATAATAAACATTCTTATTTTCCGTAACGCCTTTTACACAAGCACTGGTGTTTAGATTGGCAAGCAACACTGGAGTTTACGCTAATGCTGTGACTCTCCATAACATACCCATGTTGGGCCGTCGGCTAGCCCTGTTGGCATTTCCCTTCACAGGGGTTGTGTTCATTAGAGCACGCGACGGAAAATGAAATTGAGCGCTTCTTATGGGACAAGTCCTGTTTTAGTCCGTTTTGTTCCTAATGAACATGACCCAGTTAGGTCCACTGGGAATAGCAGTTTTTTCTCTCAAAATGTGGGTCAACATACTGTTACTGGTCAAGACTACTGGTTAGCACTGTATTTAAACGGTATAGGTGGGTGTGGAATTCATTCTAGTAACTGACCCATGTAAAATCCTAAGAATTAACATTAAAAAAACACTTTTACATGTCAAAATTAGTTCCACAATTCTCCTTAGGTACAGAGAGTATTTACTTTGACTCTACGTGGTAAAATGGTAATTACTCTCTTATGTAAAGACAATATATTGTGAATTCTTTATTTGTTTCTTTGGGAATCATCACAACAAGCACTCCAATCCATGTATCAGCTAGTTGGTTACCAATTGTGTTGAATTCATGTAATTAGTGCCAGAAACTACCCAATGACACCATTCTAATTGTCCTAATAAACGGCAGGTAAATACCAGTGGAAACGGTGGTCTAAAATGAAGTGTTACTGTATATTTAAGCGTCTTGTGACATTCTTTCCCTGTATTGTACTCCCAGGTGGCTTGTTGTGACCTGTCAGTGGGTGGGCGATGAGGACATAGGGGTTGAGGTAGCGTGAGAGAAAATGACACATGGATACAGGCATACATGGCTACTGACCTCCAACCTCTCCAAATGTGTCTATAATCCCCATTGTGACAACAGGTTACACAACTCCATGTTCTATCACTGCAGTAGTATCAAGTGAAAGCATGTCTGTGTACGCTATCCACAAAGACTACATGTGTGTTCTATAGTCAATCAGTTTAACAAATGTATTTTGTTTTATTGTCTACTCTGCAGTTTCACAGATTGTACCAGCCAGTGTTGCAATACTTAACACAAGTGTAGTATGGTCTTGCTACTGCCCACAATACAACATGTTGAAATAGAAATGCAGGGGAAATTATAAGTGAGTTTGAGTGTATTTTTATTTTAAAATGTTCCATTATTTGGTTGTAAACACTGAAGTTCATTCCAGGCTAGTTGGGGCTGAAAGTCTAATATAGCTGTGAACAGTCAGACGTCAAACATTAAAATGGTTCCTCTCCACCCCGTTTGGCAAATGAAAACCTGAGCTTAGATGCATTCCTGGCCTGAAATATGATGTGCCTGGGCTTGGGAGCACACACACTCTTGCATGTGAAGCCCTTCGTCTCCATACACCTTTCTGCTTTGTGCACATGGCCCTGCAGTTGTTTTAACTAATTGCATGAACTATAACATTATAGGCCTACAGGCCAGGTGTTCATAATGTCAGTGTGATGGGGGAAGTTATTCAGAGGCAGGCATTGAGACATCAGCGACAGTGTGTTCTGTAGGAAGTCGCAGGTTCATTAACACACAGGACTTAGGCACAGTCCCTACTACTAATATGTATGCGTGTGTGTGCGTGTGTGTGTGTGTGTGTACGTGCGTGCGTGCGTGTGCAGAGAAAGTAAGAGAGATTTGGCCGGGCGCTCCAGTGAGGGGCCCACGTGCTCTGTGTGTGGTCCGAGTCTCTCCCTGACTCATTCTCAGACAGCCATGTTGCTGTGGGTTTTAAGGAGGCCCAATGCTTCACTCAGAGAGAACGATGAGGAAACATGGGGCTCCCCTGATTCATGCAGCACAGGCCAAAAACAAAACATCCATTGTCATTTCAACCAGCAGGAGGTAGGCTGTTGGAGCATTACATCTAATGCACTGCCCTATAACGGTCAGGTTAGAGAGAGGCTTTGATCACATCACAAGCACAAAGAGGATTGTTTGAGACTGTATGGTGTTCTGTCTATGTGAATGATGAAACATTCATTAAATCTACAGTGTGGCTGTCTTATTGGTTGATATAGACAGAATCTTAAATCTGACCAATGTCAGTCACTTATGGCTTCATTTACAGTTAACGTATAATCAACCTCTGAAAGTTTTCTTGGTCAGTTTGAGGTCTCATTCGGGTGAAGAGCAGTGCTACCTTAACTGGGAGAGAGAATCCACATTTCCATTATGAGGGTCTCCTAGGAAACTGATTTAATATGGACTGGGAGGAAATAAACAAGACAAACTTTTTTTACACATCCAAAATGCCATGAAGTTATTAATTTTTTATAATTCCACCAGGCCATCCCATTCCCCAACCAACACCCATACAGTAGGCTGCACACTCGTTTAGAAACTGTGCCATTTAAGCAGAGAAAATGGCAATCTTGTCTGATCTTTTAGAATGAAAGTAGCCCAAGGAGTGGATAATTGACTTGTTTATGTCCACGACAACAAACTTTCCCTGAGTGGCTACTGGCATGCCACTGGCGGATAAACTTGCAGTTACCATTTTTGTGGTGGTGAATGAACAGTCTTTGGAGTGGGCTGACAAAGAAATATAGCCTACTGTGCTCGCATAATCACTAAGATTTCAATTGTATGGCAAAGTGAGGCTCTAGTTTAATCACAGATTTGAAGTACTATCGAAGAGACTACTGAAATGCTTGTTCACACCAACATAACTGATCAGTCTGTGATTGCAAATCTATTCATTCTTAATAGCAACAAGTGCAAATGTAGGAGGTACGGTCAGATGTAAGTCGTGGAGGACAATATGGGTCTTTGGAGATCTTTCAAAGACTTGTTTTTGGAAATGAACAAAGTGAGTGTCTTACAGGTACTCCAGTTATATAGCCAATCTAGCATTTCTCATTATGTATGTATTCTGCAGTGTTACTATTTTTTTTAAATATTATTATTTGTTTTATTTATGTATTGTTTTCTGCAGTGTTGGTAAGAGCCCATGAGTACGCGTTTCACTGTCTACACCTGTTGTTTACGAAGCAGGTGACAATAACATTTGATTGTGATTGATTTGACAAATGTGTTGTGTCAGAAATAAAGGCTCTAAATGAACGGACGATTAAACAAACAAGCATACGATATAAAGGTACACGGATGGCTTTCTTACTGCAGTCTGTCCTGGCAGGAGAGAGATTGTTTTGGTATTCCTATAAGGCATAGTTTTACCCATGGAGAGGGGGATGGGATGAGAGGTTTTGTTACTTTGGCTCTCCCCCACCATGTGCATACCAGAGGCAGAACAAAATAGCAGACACGACTGCAAGCGAGAAAAACAAAGACCAAACTCCATCAGACACATCGTATAATTCTATAGAAATTCCCCCAAACTGCCCTTTTTGGGGATAGGTCTACATAAAATGAAATGAAAATAGTTTTTTTTTCAGCAAAAGAGGGGAAAGTGGGAGCGTGAGGGGGTTGGAGCGCGTAGACTAGAGATCATGTTACAGTTTCAGACTTTTCACGGCAAGTTGTGGGGGAGGGTGAATCTGTTACTTTGATATCTTTTTAATAGGCATATCCAACAAAAACAGCGGAAGGAATAGTTCCACTTGATTTTAATTGAATATCATGCATGCATCTTTTCGTTTTTTGGTGGCGATCGGATTGTGTGTAGGGAATTCCAGTGACAAATCAAGGATTATATGACAAAATGCTAAATGAAAAAGTTCGGGACTGTGTGAAAACTGGGAAAACGTTTCGTTTCATTGTATCATAATGCTACATTCGGCATCAAATGAACAAGAGCACTTCGTGCTATTTTTATTAACGGTTACTTTTTAGATTACTGGAATACAAAGTATATATTTTTTCTTCCTGGAAACAAAGTTGCACCGTTGAATCTCCAAGATGTCTTCCCATGGATGGAGTTCCATTGTTGGTGGGTTGGGGATGCTTTGCGTTTGGGCTGCCTCCTTTCTGGTTACTCATGCGGTAACGGTACAGAGAAACGAAACAATTTTCAATGATTTCTGCAAGAAAACTACAACATGTGAAGTGCTTAAATATAATACATGTCTCGGGTCCCCACTACCGTACACGCACACGTCTCTTGCCTTGGCTGAAGACTCAAGTACCCAAGACGAAGCATTTGAGAAGTTGGCCATGTGGTCTGGTAAGCCTGTATTTGGTTAATAAGCATAGCTACAAAGGGTTCATGTTGTTCATTTACTGTAATTTAAATTAAATAAATTGACAAACGTATTATACATTTGTGTTGCGTTATTAAGTGCAGACCCCACTCCCTCTATTAGCATCAGATGCAATCAAGATGCTCATATTGTCATTTGCAAAAGGAAACGTAAAATAAAATCTATGTATTTTATACGTTGAACTTTCACTAGTGATTATTCATTGAACTTTCGCTTGTGATTATTTAGTCTTAACCTTGCCATTTGACATAAACAGAATGTTCTATTATAAGTAAAAACAGCAGCACTACATAATATTTATGTAATAAGATGTATTACACTGTCCTATTAAACATTACGGTAGATTTGGTTATAGTCACATGCGAGGTCAGTAGGTTAATTGTTATAATATAGCCTGTTAACTAGGCAATGAAATATTGAGGGCCCCTCCAAATGGATAGTTTTTGTAATGACCAAATACATGGGAATAGGACTTTTGCAGGAAATGGGGGTTAAGAGCAAATAAAGAAAATAAAAGATTCTCTCTGAGGTGTTAGATATTCCTGCACATTAATAAAGACTCATTTGTGATCCATCAACCTGCATTTCCTTCCACTAATCCTCAGCTGATCTGTAGAGTGGTTCCCATCCCCACTCCCCACCCCCACCATGGGAAACACAACAGACCACACAACTAGTGACCTTCCAAGTGCATGATGTTGTAACGCTAGCTGCCTCATCAAGAGGTTTGGAGCTCTTGGCATAACAGCTGAGGTGTTGAGTTGATAGACACTGGCCCCAGCTACCAATCCCAGTCAGGGTCAACATACAGGTCCTATTTATCTCCTGACCCTAGTGACCACCATTATCAACATCCAGATCCTATTTATCTCCTGACCCTAGTGACCACCATTATCAACATCCAGATCCTATTTATCTCCTGACCCTAGTGACCACCATCATCAACATCCAGGTCCTATTTATGTCCTGACCCTAGTGACCACCATCGTCAACATCCAGGTCCTATTTATCTCCTGACCCTAGTGACCACCATCATCAACATCCAGGTCCTATTTATCTCCTGACCCTAGTGACCACCATCGTCAACATCCAGGTCCTATTTATCTCCTGACCCTAGTGACCACCATCATCAACATCCAGGTCCTATTTATCTCCTGACCTTAGTGACCACCATCATCAACATCCAGGTCCTATTTATCTCCTGACCCTAGTGACCACCATCATCAACATCCAGGTCCTATTTATCTCCTGACCCTAGTGACCACCATCATCAACATCCAGGTCCTATTTATCTCCTGACCCTAGTGACCACCATCATCAACATCCAGGTCCTATTTATGTCCTGACCCTAGTGACCACCATCGTCAACATCCAGGTCCTATTTATCTCCTGACCCTGGTGACCACCATCATCAACATCCAGGTCCTATTTATCTCCTGACCCTAGTGACCATCATCATCCAGGTCCTATTTATCTCCTGACCTTAGTGACCACCATCATCAACATCCAGGTCCTATTTATCTCCTGACCCTAGTGACCATCATCATCCAGGTCCTATTTATCTCCTGACCCTAGTGACCACCATCATCATCCTCACCACACTGAAGTGATGAATATGTATTATTTATATCCAGACTGGTCTCATTCTGTATATGCTGTAGCCAACACTATTATAGTTGTCATGTCATACCGTACTTAGATAGTTGGCATGACAATGAATGAACAAACCCAGAGAGGAGTTTGATAAGGCACAAACAGGCTGGAGCACCAGGTTTGTGTTCATTAGGGCACACCGTAGCAAAATGTTTCGCTGCAGAAAAACTAAAATGAACATTTCTTATGGTACCTACCTGCCAATTTCTCTCAGTTTAGGAGCATTCTCATTCGTTTGGTGTCTACTGAAGTCAACCCAAGCTACATTATTGTCCCTCACCTCCCTTCTCACCCATGCAGGTCTGAGGAACGCCCCTCGCTGCTGGGCGGTCATCCAGCCCCTGCTGTGTGCCGTCTACATGCCCAAGTGTGACAACGGGCAGGTGGAGCTTCCCAGCCAGCACCTGTGCCAGGCTACGCGTCGCCCCTGCAGCATCGTGGACCAGGAGAGGGGCTGGCCCAACTTCCTCAAGTGTGAGGAGACGGACAAGTACCCCATGGGCTGCACGGTATGGTAGATGCTCTCACTATGCATGTGTGCAGATGGGGTGCTAGGCCAATTATCGAGGGGGCTTCAGCACTGTCAACCCACTGGGCACACACTGGTCGAATCAACATTGTTTCCTCGTCATTTCAATGAAATTACATTGAACCAACGTGGAGTAGACATTGAATTGTAGTCTGTGCCCAGTGGGTGGCCCCTCTATGGAGCCACCCATCTAGTCAACAGGCTAGTGTCATTGTTTTTCAGTCTAAAATGTCTGTCGATATTATACTCTATAACACTATAATATATGATATACAGTGCATTCAGAAAGTATTCTGACCTCTTGACGTTTTCCACGTGTTGTTACCCCTGAGGTGCCTTGTTGTTATTATAAACTGATTACCAACATAATTAGAGCAGTTCAAATAAACGTTTTGTCGTACTCGTGGTATACGGTCTGATATACAACCAGCCAATCAGCATTCAGAGCTCGAACCACCCAGTTTATAAAATACTATATAATATTGAGGCGTACGCCTCGTGAAAAATAGACCAAACAGAGTGACAATATGAGCTCACTGTGCCTTCCGTCCACGGTGAGACAGAACGAGGTGCAGAAGCTGAAGTTCAACACGTCGGGACACTGCGAAGCCCCCCTGGTGAAGACAGACGTTCAGGCCAGCTGGTACAAAGATGTGGAGGGCTGCGGCATCCAGTGCAACAACCCCCTGTTCACCGACGAGGAGCACTCGGACATGCACGCCTACATCGCTGTGTTCGGCACCGTCACCCTGCTCTGCACCTTTTTCACTCTGGTGAGCTTCACGCAGCAGTGTTGTGGACAACATTACCCATAATTCCAAGTGTAACTTGCAGCTGTTAGCAACAACTTTTTTTTACTTGACTTTTAACTTTTATATTTGAGATTACAAATGGAACAAAGATACTGGTATTGTAACACACATACCATTCTTGTTCAGATAATGGGTTCATACTGCTTTTCACAGATATTGTTAGTTATTTGTGGAGAACTATGTGTTTCAGTTAATTGGCCTTTCTAAGGACAGAAAAAAGTGTTTCCCATTTATATTCATCTTTTCTCTCCCTCTCTCTTTCCATCTCCTTTTACAGGCCACCTTTCTGGCGGACTGGAAGAATTCAAACCGTTACCCTGCCGTCATCCTCTTCTACATCAATACCTGTTTCTTCATGGGCAGTATCGGCTGGCTGGCTCAGTTCATGGATGGAGCTCGCAAAGAGATCGTGTGTAAGAGTGACAACACCATGCGTTTAGGGGAGCCCTCGTAAGTGAAGAAGGAGAACACTTAACATTTTATTGTCAATCAATTGTGGTTTTTGCTTACGACCCAACCCCCTGAGACACACACATACACTGTTGACACACACATACACATTGAAGGGGTTGAAAGAAAGTGGGAGTATTATGAGATAAGATTTGAAGGAGTATTTCTTGAATCTTCCAGTGAGGTTCGTAGGTCTTGTATTTAGCTACGTTCGCTTTTGTTTCTCAAACTTGATTGGTTGATTGGTTGGCTGATTGATTGACATTTTCAAATAATTAATAACACACATACAGCCAATGCAATGGCAGTGTACTCTTAAAAATGATTGAGTCATTAACTTCCTTCGCTCTCTCTCTCCCTCTCTCCATCCAGGTCTACCGAGACTCTGTCGTGTGTCATCATCTTCAGCCTCGTCTACTACTCCCTGATGTCTGGGGTGATCTGGTTTGTCATGCTGACCTACGCCTGGCACACGTCCTTCAAGGCCCTGGGCACCACCCACCAGCCCCTGTCGGGCAAGACCTCATACTTCCACATGGTCACATGGTCCGTCCCCTTCATCCTCACTGTGGCTATTCTAGCCACCGCTGAGGTATGGAACACCTACCATTTCTTTTAGCCGTTGAAAATAGTAATTACTGTGATTTGCGATTTATAATACTTATGATAATAACACATTATACATGCTTATGACAAGTCTCACAATGCATTGTAACTGAATCTTAATGCTTTATACCAGCAGGCTTTAAGTTGAGTGTTACTTTGCAATAGGGTAATCCCAAACCGTGTCTACAGTTTGGAGACAACTTTATTTATTCCCTTTTCATGATGGAAAGACAATGACTCAGAATTTCTTGTTTTCCAAATGATTTATCTTTTATGCCGTTATGCCATTCAAACACATGTATGCGTTTCTGGTCTCTGTTGTTTGACATAGGTGGACGGAGACTCTGTCAGTGGGATCTGTTTCGTGGGCTATAAGAACTACCGCTACCGTGCTGGCTTTGTGTTGGCTCCCATTGGAGTTGTGCTTGTCATTGGTGGCTATTTCCTCATACGAGGTGAGTTCTCTCAAACCCAAAAAACGAGACATTTTCATATTTCATAATTTAAACGCTACCAAATAAATAGACGTTCCCAAAGTGATTTCCTCTGTTTGTTTCTGCAGGAGTCATGACGTTGTTCTCCATCAAGAGTAACCACCCGGGTCTTCTGAGTGAGAAGGCAGCGAGCAAAATCAACGAAACAATGCTAAGACTTGGTATGACCCCTTCGCTGTAAATCACCAGATATCCAGAGTCAAACCACTGGCATAACAGTGTAACAAACCTAGCTAGTGTTGAAAAGACAGATAACCGCTTCCACAAGGGAACTAGCTTTCTTGGTGCAGTGGTTAGATCCACTGCCTTTGGGTCAGGCGATCCTAGTTAGACCTATCAATGCCCCCCCCCCCCCCAATAGATTGACTGTGGATTCTGTTGCACGATATATGTTATATAACACCTTGGTTTTATCTTCATATAAAGTATATTGTGTCCTGACTCCTGAGGTTTCTGGAATTTCAAATATCCCTAATCATTTGTGTAATTCCTCTTCATCAGGTATATTTGGGTTCCTGGCGTTTGGCTTTGTCTTAATCACGTTTGGCTGCCACTTCTATGACTTCTTCAACCAGGCTGAGTGGGAGAAGAGCTTCAGAGAATATGTGTTGTGAGTTCCTTTTCTCCTCATGTAGCCTACAGTAACCCCAAACTATATTCAACACTGCAACTTCAAAACAGGTGTTGAGGACCTAAGGACTTCTGGGCCCTTTTGGAATACTCAAAAACAACATTTTCTCAGAACATGGGAATAATCACCAATATTTGACATGACATAATTGGTCAAAGCTTTGCGATGGAAAGTTTCCCTACATCAATCCAATATGACAGACGAGGGGTTACTTCAAGGAAGGGAGGAAGGAAATATACATTTACGAGTATTGGAACATGGCCCCAGTTGTATGATGTAGTAGGAGATTTAAGAGTATTGGAACATGGCCCCAATTGTATGATGTAATAGGAGATTTAAGAGTATTGGTACATGGCCCCAGTTGTATGGTATAGTGGGAGATTTAAGAGTATTGGAACATGGCCCCAGTTGTATGGTGTAGTGGGAGATTTAAGAGTATTAGAACAAGCCCTCAGTTGTATGGTGTAGTGGGAGATTCCCAGCAGATGATGCTGTTGAGACTGGTGGTAACCACAGCCCTACCGGTTTGTTGTGCTGTGAATGCAGCCTTATTCCTCCACTCTGTTGACTTTGAGTGGACTGGTATGAATTTCACCTCAGAAATGTACATTTCTCTTTCCTGTCTGAACAAGTAAACAACTGGTTAATGTCAACAGTTCAGTATGTGAATATGCCTCATTTATATGGCTTTACAGTGGATGTGGGTATGTAGAGTATTTTACCACAGAAAATGCAACTGCCTGTGTAAAAAAGAGCTCTGAGGATTGATTGATGAACGCTGCACTGGCTTTGAACAGGTGCGAGGCCAATGTGACGATCGCTCATCAGACCAACAAGCCGATCCCAGAATGTACTATCAAGAACCGTCCCAGTCTACTGGTGGAAAAGATTAATCTGTTCTCTATGTTCGGCACGGGCATCGCCATGAGCACCTGGGTGTGGACCAAGGCCACGATTCTCATCTGGAAACGCACCTGGTGCAAGTAAGCAGCCATTTCCTTTAGAACACACATAGAAAATTAGACTGGGCGGCGGTCCCTTTGTAGCAAAAAGTGTTGTCTTGTAGATAAAAGGTGAGAAAATAGGCTACAAGAAAATAGTACATGAACTTTTACAACAACATTCCAAGTATGGAGTTCCACATTGTATTATCTCTCTGAGGCATTCACACAGCATTATCTGTGTATTAAAGCTTAAATACGCATCAGGTGAAACAGCGCCACTGTTCGCCCCCAGCACATTTGTTATTATTTTTGTTTTGTTGATGAAACGGAGGAGAGGAGTACCAGCATCATACATTTTGTTTTCTTCAGTACATACTATGCTGTTCTATCTAACCTGCAATGATGTCTGAGCAGAAAAATACAGTGTTCGTTGTTTGATGCAACTTCTTGGTTGTCGTAGTATCTCAAACGGACGTGGTAGTCTCACCAAGTACGGATTTCAGCTTTAATGTCTGCACAATTTACAGCGATTGCCACGTCAAGGGATACGTCAACATTGTCTGTCACCTTGTGATTTATCTATCTGTTGTTCCTGTCATAGGGTTATCGGCCGTAGCGACGATGAGCCCAAGAGGATAAAGAAGAGCAAGATGATAGCCAAGGCCTTCTCCAAGCGCAAGGAGCTCCACAAAGACCCGGAGAAGGAGCTGTCCTTCAGCATGCACACTGTCTCTCATGACGGGCCAGTAGGTAAGTCCCCAAAGACCCGTAGAAGGAGCTGTCCTTCAGCATGCACACTGTCTCTCATGACGGGCCAGTAGGTAAGTCCCCAAAGACCTGTAGAAGGAGCTGTCCTTCAGCATGCACACTGTCTCTCATGACGGGCCAGTAGGTAAGTCCCCAAAGACCCGTAGAAGGAGCTGCCCAAAAGGCTTAATTGGATGCCTCTTTATGCAGATGAAATGCCATATTTGTTTCATCATTGAGGAACTCCTGGCTGATATTAATGGAGATTCCACTACGCTTCAATGTTACAACTAAAAGTGAATGTCTTTGACAAGTATGTCTGACACTAGTAGTGAATGTCATTGAGAAGTCTGTCTGACACTAGTAGTGAATGTCATTGAGAAGTCTGTCTGACACTAGTAGTGAATGTCATTGAGAAGTCTGTCTGACACTAGTAGTGAATGTCACTGAGAAGTCTGTCTGACAGTAGTAGTGCATATCATTGAGAAGTCTGTCTGACACTAGTAGTGAATGTCATTGAGAAGTCTGTCTGACACTAGTAGTGAATGTCATTGAGAAGTCTGTCTGACACTAGTAGTGAATGTCATTGAGAAGTCTGTCTGACACTAGTAGTGAATGTCATTGAGAAGTCTGTCTGACACTAGTAGTGAATGTCATTGAGAAGTCTGTCTGACACTAGTAGTGAATGTCACTGAGAAGTCTGTCTGACAGTAGTAGTGCATATCATTGAGAAGTCTGTCTGACACTAGTAGTGAATGTCATTGAGAAGTCTGTCTGACACTAGTAGTGAATGTCATTGAGGAGTCTGTCTGACACTAGAAGTGAATGACTGAGTCATCAGATAATGTAAGCACTGAGGCGGCTGTGGCCAGCATGCTTGCTTATGTTGGAGGGACTGTATGAACTGTTAGTTATTGGAGCACTGCAGGGGACTCCAGGGAGCCTTCCACTATATAAATAACCTCTTTGGGGTTTTTACTGAATGCATAGTAATGGTTGAGCTATTCTACTATATAATGGATTGTAATGGTTGAGCTATTCTACTATATAATGGATTGTAATGGTTGAGCTATTCTACTATATAATGGATAGTAATGGTTGAGCTATTCTACTATATAATGGATAGTAATGGTTGAGCTATTCTACTATATAATGGATAGTAATGGTTGAGCTATTCTACTGTATAATGGATAGTAATGGTTGAGCTATTCTACTATATAATGGATAGTAATGGTTGAGCTATTCTACTATATAATGGATAGTAATGGTTGAGCTATTCTACTATATAATGGATAGTAATGGTTGAGCTATTCTACTATATAATGGATAGTAATGGTTGAGCTATTCTACTGTATAATGGATAGTAATGGTTGAGCTATTCTACTATATAATGGATAGTAATGGTTGAGCTATTCTACTATATAATTGATAGTAATGGTTGAGCTCTTCTACTATATAATGGATAGTAATGGTTGAGCTATTCTACTATATAATGGAAAGTAATGGTTGAGCTATTCTACTATATAATGGATAGTAATGGTTGAGCTATTCTACTGTATAATGGATAATAATGGTTGAGCTATTCTACTATATAATGGATAGTAATGGTTGAGCTCTTCTACTATATAATGGATAGTAATGGTTGAGCACTTCTACTATATAATGGATAGTAATGGTTGAGCTATTCTACTATATAATGGATAGTAATGGTTGAGCTCTACTATATAATGGATAGTAATGGTTGAGCTATTCTACTATATAATGGATAGTAATGGTTGAGCACTTCTACTATATAATGGATAGTAATGGTTGAGCTATTCTACTATATAATGGATAGTAATGGTTGAGCTATTCTACTATATAATGGATAGTAATGGTTGAGCTCTTCTACTATATAATGGATAGTATTGGTTGAGCTCTTCTACTACATAATGGATAGTAATGGTTGAGCTCTTCTACGATATAATGCATAGTAATGGTTGAGCTATTCTACTATATAATGGATAGTAATGGTTGAGCCCTTCTACTATATAATGGATAGTAATGGTTGAGCTATTCTACTATATAATGGATAGTAATGGTTGAGCTATTCTACTATATAATGGATAGTAATGGTTGAGCTATTCTACTATATAATGCATAGTAATGGTTGAGCTATTCTACTATATAATGGATAGTAATGGTTGAGCTATTCTACTGTATAATGGATAGTAATGGTTGAGCTATTCTACTATATAATGGATAGTAATGGTTGAGCTATTCTACTATATAATGGATAGTAATGGTTGAGCTCTTCTACTATATAATGGATAGTAATGGTTGAGCTATTCTACTATATAATGGAAAGTAATGGTTGAGCTATTCTACTATATAATGGATAGTAATGGTTGAGCTATTCTACTGTATAATGGATAATAATGGTTGAGCTATTCTACTATATAATGGATAGTAATGGTTGAGCTCTTCTACTATATAATGGATAGTAATGGTTGAGCATTCTACTATATAATGGATAGTAATGGTTGAGCTATTCTACTATATAATGGATAGTAATGGTTGAGCTATTCTACTATATAATGGATAGTAATGGTTGAGCTATTCTACTATATAATGGATAGTAATGGTTGAGCACTTCTACTATATAATGGATAGTAATGGTTGAGCTATTCTACTATATAATGGATAGTAATGGTTGAGCTCTACTATATAATGGATAGTAATGGTTGAGCTCTTCTACTATATAATGGATAGTTTTGGTTGAGCTCTTCTACTACATAATGGATAGTAATGGTTGAGCTCTTCTACGATATAATGCATAGTAATGGTTGAGCTATTCTACTATATAATGGATAGTAATGGTTGAGCCCTTCTACTATATAATGGATAGTAATGGTTGAGCTCTTCTATTGTATAATGGATAGGAATGGTTGAGCTCTTCTACTGTATAATGGATAGTAATGGTTGTGCTCTTCTACTATATAATGGATAGATAATGGATAGTAATGGTTGAGCTCTACTATATAATGGATAGTAATGGTTGAGCTCTTCTACTGTATAATGGATAGTAATGGTTGAGCTCTTCTACTATATAATGGATAGTAATGGTTGAGCTCTTCTACTATATAATGGATAGTAATGGTTGAGCTATTCTACTGTATAATGGATAGTAATGGTTGAGCTATTCTACTACATAATGGATAGTAATGGTTGAGCTATTCTACTATATAATGGATAGTAATGGTTGAGCTCTACTGTATAATGGATGGTAATGGTTGAGCTCTTCTACTATATAATGGATAGTAATGGTTGAGCTCTACTATATAATGGATAGTAATGGTTGAGCTCTTCTACTATATAATGGATAGTATTGGTTGAGCTCTTCTACTACATAATGGATAGTAATGGTTGAGCTCTTCTACTATATAATGCATAGTAATGGTTGAGCTATTCTACTATATAATGGATAGTAATGGTTGAGCTCTTCTATTGTATAATGGATAGGAATGGTTGAGCTCTTCTACTGTATAATGGATAGTAATGGTTGAGCTCTTCTACTATATAATGGATAGTAATGGTTGAGCTCTTCTACTACATAATGGATAGTAATGGTTGAGCTATTCTACTATATAATGGATAGTAATGGTTGAGCTCTACTGTATAATGGATGGTAATGGTTGAGCTCTTCTACTATATAATGGATAGTAATGGTTGAGCTCTACTGTATAATGGATAGTAATGCTTGAGCTCTTCTACTATATAATGGATAGTAATGGTTGAGCTCTTCTATTGTATAATGAATAGTAATGGTTGAGCTGTCTTGTCTTCTTTCTCATTGGTAGCTGGCATCAACTTTGACCTGAACGGGGAGCCATCCAACGAGATGTCTTCAGCCTGGGCCCAGCATGTGACCAAGATGGTGGCCAGGAGGGGCGCCATTCTACCGCAGGACATCTCTGTCACCCCTACAGGAACACCTGGTGAGAGCTGCCACCTGCTTAGTGACATTGTCTGACATCTGCACTCTTCCTTGAGTTCATTGCATTATTTCTTGAAACGATAGCAGATCATAGACAGTTGGATTGGTTAAAGCAATGGGATAAGGCCTTTACTTTCACTTATCCAGTCATGTACAGATTCAAACAGGGCCTATGTTACTAGCCTGGTTAAGCCAGACCGAATGCTGCGCTCACAATGGCAGTATTCAGTATTATATAACCAGGCTACAGAATTGTCAGTTCAGCCACCAGTCTGATTTAATCCTGCTTCCATGTTACCACTATGAGTCTGAATCTTTCACCCAGTTCCACCGCCAGAGGAGAGGAACAAGCTGTGGATGGTGGAAGCGGAGATCTCCCCTGAGATGATGAAGAGGAAGAAGAAGAGGAAGAAGAGGAAGAAGGAGGCGCGTCCTCTGGAGGAGCTGGTCGAACGCCAGGGCTACCGTCAGCGAGAGTTTGGCACCAGCTCGGTGCCACGGCTACCCAAGCTGCCCGGCCACAGGAGCCTGGTGGCCAATCTGAGGCAGCACCAGGAGGCTGAGGACGTCCTTCCAGGCTCTTACCCTGAGTTTAGGCCCTCTCATCCCCTGCCCTACCAGGAGAGGTACGGAGGAGCCCTGGGGGCCTCCTCTAGCCAGAGGAGCAGGTACCCTGACCTCAACCCCCTCTCCCTCAGTGACCTGCCAGAGGACCTCGGCCTGGGGCCTCGCTGCCGCCCCCAACAACCACCCCTCTCCTTCTGGCAGCCCAATGGAGCGTTCCACTACTCCGGGGAGGTGGCGCCTATGGCAGGGGTGTCTGGGAGGACAGACCACGTGGGGAAGTCGCAGGGGGGTCAAAGGAGGGCGGAGTGGGGGCAGATCCACTCTAGAACCAACCTGATGGAGGCGGAGCTTATGGATGCTGACTCTGACTTCTGAGAGCAACCATGTATGGTTGTGGGGTTTTCTGGGGGGTTTTACAGACTGTGAGAGAAAAGTGCTGGATACTTACACTTATGGTGCTCCCTTGTCACTGCCCAACAGTCAAGATGAAACAGGACTCAAGTCAAGTTAATTGGTCAGATCTGTTTCATTTAAAGGGAAGGGCTAAAGGAGAACTGATCAGGCCAAGGGTGAGTTTCATGAAAGCTTCTTGGCTTATGTCCCACTGGGCACAAACTGGTTGAATCAACGTTGTTTCCACATCATTTCAACCCCCCAAAATCTATGTGATGACGTTGAATCAATGTTGAAAACTGATTGTATTTGAAAAAAGTCATCAACGTAAGGGCATTTCGTATTTTTTTCACCCAACCTTTAAGCTAAATCCAATGAAATGGTGACATTTGTTGTTGATTTCACATTGAATTCATGTTAGTTAACAACTCAACCAAATGTAAATCAAAACTAGACGTTGAACTGACTTCTGTACCCAGTGGGGTGGCTCTGAATTTCTCTTAACAAATCACAGTAGCTACAGTTTCATAAAAATGTGTTTAAAAATATATAGCTGCGTTTAGACAGGCAGCCTAATTCTGATATTTTTACCACTAATTGGTCTTTTGACCAATCACATCAAATCTTTTCACATCACATCCTTTTCAGAGCTGATCTGATTGGTGAAAAAAGATCAGAATTAGTCTGCCTGTCTAAATGAGCTAAATTATTTGAATAAAGCACTTTTCTGTTCTACAAGTTGTCTGGGTCTATAGTTGTGGAGAGAAATAAAGTACCTCGTTAGCTACAAAGCTTTTCGGAAACGCCTCCCAGACTCGTCAGTGTTGTGTGACTTACCGAAAATAATTCCACTTGTGGCATTGGTCAGAAAACCGACATGATCACCCATGTTGCAACAACTAACTTCTGTTGTCAGAAACATTTCATTGAATGATGGCAGCAGAAGAGGCAGCTCAACTCTGAACGAATTGGATGAGGGTCACCATCACTGACATGATCCCGGGTCACTATCTCTTGGATCAGATATCACTCTTGTTGATTTCAGTCTCATAGCCATTCATTCATTATATGACTTCCAAGACTCTTCCAGGGATCTTGTCGTTCCCTGAGTCATTTCATGCATCTTAGGGTTCATGTAAGTAGTGTAAAGTGGCTTCCTTTCCTTGTCTCTTTTCCACGTCATTGCTGACTTTAGAAAACTGGACCGGTGAAAACTAATTCCATGTAGGCGTTCTCCATATTGCTTTCAACTAGCCTGTGTTAATGAACTAAATATTACTAGATCTGTAACGATGGAGAGGAAGCCACTTTAGATGATTGACATGCAGCCTCATATGATGCAGAAACTATCAGGCTCTGGAAGTTCCATGTCTTTGTACATCATCATCAACTAGTCGTCTCTACTTTTGTCACAAAAATATAGGAACTGTTTTTATATTGCCTGGTGCAATCACACAAAAGTGAGCTTTTTTCACCTGAGGAGAAAGAGAATTGATTAGGTTTTTATACCAGTTGAAATGAAATACACAACTGAGTGGGAATCAATCACTTCATTTCTTGAAAGTGTTCTTGCACATGTTAGCTACATCAGTTAAATTGTTACGTTTTTTTTCTGTACAATTGTATTAAAAAGGGTTATTTTTTTACTGTAGTATGTAGTATTTCCACATTGTGTTTTACTCTATTGGCAGCAGTGCTTGACTTGGACTGAAATACAGTAGGTGCCGGTACTCATTTTACATGCTGGTACTGTTTTTATTTAGGTGCAGGAGCTCCACAATACTTTTCAGCTAATATTCTATAAGGAGAACAGGCAGTAGAAAAATGTAAGGTGCCGGTACTCAGCTCCGGTGCTCAGCTCTGGTACTCAGCTCCGGTACTCAGCTCCGGTACTCAGCTCCGGTACTCAGCTCCGGTACTCAGCTCCGGTACTCAGCTCCGGTGAGCTCCTGCCCAAGTTAAGCATACGTATAGACAACCTTGGCTATACTTTGTTGAGTTTTCTGTGTTTTTATTGTATAGGACAGTGCTATATATTGCGTCATGTTGTCCTAGAGTTGAGCAACACACCTTTATTCTCTGCTTGTAATTATCTGCTACAATTTCTAAATGCACGTGTCTTGTGCTTCTCTATGTGTAGTGCACCTTTTCATTTATTGGGAACGAGGACGCAGTGAAGGCTGCTGAGGGGAGGACGGCTCATAATAATGGCTGGAACGGAGCAACTGAAATGGCATCAAACACATGTGGATGTGTTTGATGTATTTAATTCCATTCCACTAATTCCGCTCCAGCCATTACCACAAGCCTGTCCTCCCCAATTAAAGTGCCACCAACCTCCTGTGCAAGGATGCAGCATACTTGTACAATTCTAAGTTGTTAGACTGTATGTTTGGTTGGTTTTCCATGCTGAGGTACATTACAGATTTGCTCAGCAAAAGGGACAATTCACTGAAGCTCGTGATGTAGTTGTACCGATGCTGTAACCAAAGTAATTTAGTATTATTGTCTTTGCGTCACACTCACAACAGAATAAAGATGGTGCCAAACTACAGATGTAGAATCTTAATTTGATCAACCTGTTGCAGGAGAAATGTAAAACTTGTACTGCATTTGAGGTTTAAAATGGCTTCTGAAGTTACGAAAAATGGATCAACCGCTACAAAAATGGTCATTAATTATAATCCACATAATAACTCACATTTCCTGTTGCTGCAGGATTATGTTTCTGCTGTAGTCCTATTAGCTAATGTGCTATGTGTATCAGAGATTATTTATAAAATGTCCATGTCTGGAAGATAAATTAAGCAAGCTGTAAAGCACTGCAATGAAAATAACACTGTAACATTTGCTTAATACATTTGGACATTTCTTGCACCATCAGTGCAAACGAATGTAAATTTCCATTAAAAAACGTGTTTTGTGAAAAGACATAAGGGATCTATCAAGCGTATATGACGTCAACTGTAATATTTCTCATGTTGGATACTGACCAGCCAGTTTATTCCATGGGAAATGAACCTTGATATACTTTTTGAGGTATTGTGAACATTCTCAGAGTTTTCTTTTGCTGTCAAAGAGAACTAAATACAGCATCTCTTTGTGGGTTCTCTATATTGGCAAAATCCATTCCCCTATTGTCTATGTAGCTCACTGCTGTTTCTCTCCACACTCATATCTTGAACACAGAATTGTATTACTTTGATCATGAAGCTGTATTTTTGTATAATTATGTAAATAAAAGGAAACCTAGAATTCTGGTGTTGTTGTTTTTTGATTGATTTATTGAGATTTGTGAATACAACATATTTCTAGTGTTGATGGTCCATAGTTCTGTTGTCCTACACTTGTTGGAATAATGTTTCCTTTCACATATAGTTGTTAGGTCTCCACTCAGTGTGATGTTATTTTCCTTGGTAAAGTAAATAGGCCAGGGATAAGCAACTGGACACTTTTGAAAGTCCTCGGATCAATTTCCCCCCAAAAATACAATTTAAAAAAACTCACTCAGGTCAGTTAGAATAGTAGAATACAAAAGGTGCAATTTCGAAATTTGGTTGGGCATCAACAATTTTTCTCTTGTTAGTACAGTCACGGATAGACAGTCAATTAGCCCACCATGTCAGCTAACATTTTTTAGATTGCTAAATTAGTTTAGCGTCCAGCTGACCCAACTTGGTTTATGGTCGAATTACCAACAGGGGCCCCATTGATTGTGTTAGTCTGTCTCACTCAGATATTATATTAAAAACTTCAAACATCTGCCCCCACACGCATCAATGTTGGCCATCCCTGAAATAGGTCTACACAGCATGACAGAAAATACATATTATTCAATAGAACATATTTCATCATAAACAGCATAAGTTATGAATTGGATTTTCAAACAAAGTTGTTTTATATTTAGAATGGGCACAGGACATGACACAGAGTCACTACACATCCCAGAATGCAGTCGATGGAGAAGGACAAGATATGATGATCTACAATTCCCACGAGTTGTTTGGATACATGCATGTATGTCATCAATGGTTAGGAAGCGCACAGAGAAACGCTGACGAGCGGGATTGAGTTGATAAAACCGGCGTGGTGTTATCTCTATGGGAATTATAATCAATAATAATGTCCCACATTAAAGCTCCCATTGTTGATACGGAGAGGCGTAGGCGGAGGTCCACGGCTGAAAGTTCAGGTAAGAACAAATCGTAAACGTTCCTTCTATCAATCTCCGCGGTTTCTTTAGCACGCGATATTCGTGCGTTTGCAACAAATGTTGTGTCGTACATAGACACAGCTCTCAAGGTACACTTTGGCATTTTGTTTTGTACCTTTCATAGAAGGTTCGACATTTCGAAAAGCCTATAGTTGTTCCTTGTCAGTTAGTGTTCAATAGTTAACTTTGATTAAAATCACCTGTGTGTATGGGTAGGCTGCTTTCCTTAGATTTCCACAATATTTAATTTGTGCGAGGAGCCCCTAAATATATATATTTTTACACTTAATGTATCTAGAATAACCAGGCCTCAAAGACTTGTTTATTCACCGTTCCTGTACATCTGAAAACTGCTTGATCATTTGCTCAGACCCCCAGTATGTCTTTCTGTTCACAGATATTGGAACCAGATTCTGAAAATAGTTTATGGACTCTTATTACCAGAGAGATTGTAGGCTATACTGCACTATTTCTTAAGGCAGGGTTTCCCAAACCTGGTCCTGGGGCCCCCTGGGTGCACGTTTTGGTGTTTGCCCTACACTACACAGCTGTTTCAAATAACCAACTCATCATCAAGCTTTGATCATTTGAATCAGCTGTATAGTGCTAGGGTAAAAACCAAAACGTGCACCCAGGGGGAGCCCCAGGACCAAGTTTGAGAAACCCTGACTTATGCTACAGTAGTGGTAAGATTACAACAACATGAGGATAGCTCATTTTAAGACATGTCAACATGAGGAATGCTTTCACTAAATGTGTATTTAATTGAAAATCATATCAATCTGCTTTCCCTCAGATTATGAGAACTGTGAGTCTATTGATTGACTGGCCCGTCTCATAATTGAAGTTGCATGAAGACGATGTCACATGTTGAAAAGAATCCCTTCCCTGTTCAGTTAGGAGTCTTGGGACAGTGATGCTCATCTTAAGTCCTGTGGAGATCTGTAAGCTTGGGGAATGTCAGGTCAGGAGAGAGAGCATGTTGGATTTACAAGTAATTGTTGCTCTCTGGATTTTCCATGTATGACCATTTCAAATTCTATGAATTGAACTTAGAAAACGCTGCTTGTCCTTTTTAAAAGACATGAAGTTGTAAAGATATCTTGCTCTCCTGTCAAAGTGGTAAACCTCCACAGAGGCATTAGAGGCAACATGTCTGTGCATCATCATAGTGCTTGTTAAATCCACTAACATTTGAAATCCATAGATAATGTCATCAGTCTCACCGGTATCACTGCACTGAAGAATTGGGTGTCGCTGCATGTGACTGTCAGGAGCTTTCCGTTAGTCACGCACTGACTTGACGGGTTTAGTGCATTGGTCCACACAGGTCTCACATGACCTGACCAACTGGGATCCAGAGTTATTCCTGATGAGGAGAAACTCCTGGCCGTAGTTATGCCATATGGATTCTGTTTGTCTAACAATGTTGAGTTTAGTTCTCTGGGGGATAACTACCTCTACTAATAAATGTATCATTTTATTCTGAACGTTTTATGGAAGTTTACCTGCATCTTCTCAGATGTAATTTGTTACCATAAACAAGTTCTGTTGATGAATAAACACTTGTAATAATGGAGACATTGAAGGGTAGGTTGTTTCATATCAATGTTTGTTCCTCTCTCTCGTTTGTTCCTTCAGATACCCAATGGGACCATGACCCCAGGGTCTACCGCCGTACATCCCAGTGTGACCGACTGTGTGTGGACATTGGCAGTCATGTGGCCGAGAGCCCCTCCCCAGATGTCTCCCACCAATACACCCCCAAATGTTTGTCTGCACACAAAGGTGAGGCTACAGCCTGTCCTGGCAGCACAGACAGTCACAACCAACACTGACTGTTTGCTAAAGTACCCATGATGCTCTGTACAACCCATAGCATTGGTGTAATTTAGTTTTTTGGGCTGGCTCAGCTCTACACCCTTGGGAGAAACAATATTCATGAAATTATGCTATATCAAATCCTATTTAAATGTCCATATGTTAGTGTGTGATACATCATGGAAGACCTCATCCATTTTTCTTGTCTTATTGTTTTTCCTCGTCTTGGCCGGACCATTTCATCCATTTGTTTGGCAACTTGGTGTCTGTTCCCTCAGGAGGCACCACTCCGTGTCACTATGGGGAAGAGGTTTGGCAGGATGGCTCGAGCTTGAGGACCACCATCCGAGCAGAGAATGAAGTAGAGGCAAACAAACTGGCCAACAACTACAGGGTGGGTGGAGTGTTGGACACAACGGAGTAAAAAAAGCCTGGCAGTTTTTGTCTTCCATGTAAAACAGTTTTCATTTGAATGATTTACAAAATATCCCTTAAATTTGGAAGTGATGGTGTGTGTGTGTCTGGTTGTGTGTGTGCACATGTTCAGTTTGGCTTCAGAAAGTGGAAGAGTCACGTGACTGAGAGGCCCATCGAGGACAGGTCGGACATTGTGAGGGAGCTGTACTCAGAGCTGAACTTTGTCAGACCACAAGGTTCGTGTCTGTGCTCCTAATTCACTTGCCCCCTGCGGAACCTCTAATATGACGATCATTAGAAAAGGTGCAGGTCGTGTTCAGTAGTCACCAAACGGAGATAGTATCTCCCAGTTTCGGGGGCAGTTATCTGAACATGTCCAATAAGAAATGTTGTTTTTTGTTTTCCGTGGCAACGTTTTTGAAAACATTTAGCTACCATGTGCCCTAATGAACACGACCATTGCTTGATGTGAATCATTTTTGAAATGTTTGAGGGAAAATACTCAAGATTGCAGTGTTCTATAGATATAGAGTAGAGACTATGTTGTTGAATAGAATACACTCATTTTTTGATCTCTTTGATTTCAGGTTCATTGATTACTTGTGGAAACATAGCATACTTGATTTTATTTGGATGGTGGATCTCTTTAGCCTACCTCTTGGTCTGTGTCCTAATGTTTCTGACCATCATTGGAGTTCCTTATGGTAGGAACCCCTCATCTAATACACACATTTTAATGTTCTTTTAAATAAAATCTGTATTTATTTATGTTGGGATGACATAAATCTGATTTTCAATTTTAATATTTTGGGGTCTGGAATGTTATTTCAGGGAAGCTGTGTTGGAAGTTATCATGCTACTTTCTGTGGCCCTTTGGGAAGTCCATACTAAAGGTAACAGTTATGACTGGTTGATTATGCTCTTGTATTGGCTTGTTCTCCATTGATTATTGCCTGGTCAGGGTGACGTTTATCCTTGAGGAACCAGCTTGATCCCTGTGTTCATCATTCTCCTTGCTCCTCATACACCGTTACAACAACTAGGTCCAACAACTCAACAATAAATAACTAAAGACTTGAACACCCAGCTATATTCATGGTCTTGTTAGAAGTGTGTGCCATTGTCACCTCAATACTCTCACTCTGGGGCCCATTTTAATATTGTTATAGTCTAACTGATGCTCCTGATACTATTGCTTAGTGTTTGTTGGAATTTATTAATAAGGTTTAATAATGTATCCATCACGCTCTCTCCTTCGCTCCCTCATCCATCACGCTCTCTCCTTCGCTCCCTCCATCCATCATGCTCCATCCATCACGCTCTCTCCTTCGCTCCCTCCATCCATCACGCTCTCTCCTTCGCTCCCTCCATCCATCACGCTCTCTCCTTCGCTCCCTCCATCCATCACGCTTCGCTCCCTCCATCCATCACGCTCTCTCCTTCGCTCCCTCCATCCATCACGCTCCCTCCTCCTTTCACCTGGATGTTTAGCCCAGAAGCCTGGTCAGGCGATGCTGTGTGAAGTTCCCTCACTGCGAGGCCATCCCAGAGGAATCTGACTCAAAGGAGGTGAAGGAGTCTACACCCCTGCTCATGCCCCATTCTGTCCCCATCGAGGTCCCTCCACAACGGACGCGTTACTGGGTGAGTCTTGTCCCCTCGCCTATCGCCTTCACCCCTGTGTGGGCTAATATTTTCTCAAATAATATTTATGTCAAAAGTTATATCTTTATAAGCGTATGTTATTTTCCTGATGTGGATTGTGATGGAATGTGTTTAGTTTGTTCAGACTAACAAGACATCAATCTCTAAACTCAGAGTACCTGATTGGCTGCTCTGTTTTCAAGCTTTTGCCAAGACCATTTCATAACCAGTACTTTTTCACATCTCTCCCCACTATGTGTGTGCACGTGCTTTTGTTTGTGTTTGCATGTGTGTCTGTGCCTGCTTGCTTGCCTGCCTGGTCTCCTGTGCTGTGCTGGGTGCAGTGTCGTGTCAGTACCTATGTGTGGTTGTTGCTAGGCTACCCTCTCCTGGGGCTGATCCACAGCCTGGCCTGCTTCCTCTCCTGGATCCTGGTCTTCACCATCCCTGTGGCCAAGATGAATGCCCGCACCCTGGCCATCATCCTCCTCATGCCCCCTGAGGATGTCCACAGCTACCGGCTGAAAAAGGTGGACGCGCTCATCAACATCTTCCCCTTCATGTGGTGTTGACATTACCACAGCCTCTGAACTAGTTACCACTTTAATCCAACCCATTCACTTGGCCCTGTGGATTTCAAACAATGGCACAGTGTTTTTGAGGAATCCTTTTCCTAGATTTGGAAATGTATAATTTGACGATTGCTTTGCTATGTTCTTCTCTCTTTTGCAGCCGCAAGGGTGTGATAGCCAAGTGCTTCTCTGTTGCTACCACGCCTTCAACTGGTACTACTACAAATACACCTTGGATGGAATCAATGTGTTCGCTGTCAGTATCCTTTAACAGACCATTATGGTTGTGATTATCTATCACCTGATTCATGCCAGGGAACTGGTGGTGGCGTTCCAGGTCGTCTTTATGCAGTCACACGGCTTAGATGATCAGACCCGGAGAAGTGTTTTGTGTCCTAGGAACCACATTCATTTGCTATAGAGATATTATGAGTTGGGCAGCGTGACTACAAAAAAGATGACCTGGAACACCACCAAGGACCTAATGGAATGTCCTGCAGGTTGCACCTTTTACCCTGTCCAGCAGTGGTCAGCATTTCTGCTTAGTGGTTCTTTACAGTGCATCACCAGTTTGTTGAAAGCACACAATCAGCAGGTTTGAGGGAATCAGTTTAAGCAAAAAGAGGTATAAAATCATTAATTTGGTTCACACAATGAGTAGTTTTTTTAGGATGCAAGGTTATTTATAGATCTGCGATTCTGCAATGTAGTTGATATCCAACACAGCGCTGTAGACTTTCCACTGGTGCTCCTTAAAGCAGTGTGCCCACCCAGACCTGCTGCCCCTGGTCATCACAACCCTGGTGGTCGGCTACGTGGACACAGAGAACCAGTTTGTCAGCTCGGAGGCCAAGTTTGTCGCTGCCGTCAGCTCCATCATCCCACTGTCCTATTACATTGGCATGGGCATCGCCAGGTAAGGACCCCAGTCTGCTCTGCCAACATGAACAAAGTACCAGAACCACAGTAAGAGGCTAGCTTAGAGTCAAATTGTTCTCATTGTTTTGAACAGCTGTTAAGTCCACATGTAGAATTTATATGATTCACTTTTCTGTCCGGTTGTGTAATGATAGTGAACCAAAAGTGACAGTGGTTGATGAGTCGGAATGTTTGTGGATGTAATGACGTGCTTGTGCTCCGCCGAGGCCCTCTGAATAGAATCACCCCTGAGGCTGGTTGATAGTTAAATTTGGTGGTGGTAAAATTCGGTGTTAGTAGTTCAAATGGTGCATCTCTCTGCAGTATCTCAGCCCAGAGTAACACGCTGTCTCTCTCTCTGCAGTATCTCAGCCCAGAGTAACACGCTGTCTCTCTCTCTGCAGTATCTCAGCCCAGAGTAACACGCTGTCTCTCTCTGCAGTATCTCAGCCCAGAGTAACACGCTGTCTGTCTCTCTGCAGTATCTCAGCCCAGAGTAACACGCTGTCTGTCTCTCTGCAGTATCTCAGCCCAGAGTAACTTTGCGGTGGGAGCAGTGGTGAACGCCACGTTTGGCTCCATCACAGAGATGACCTTCTACATCACTGCCCTGTTGAGGGGTCACAAGGCCGGCACCAAGTGCTATGAGGAGATCGTCAAGGCTGCTCTCACTGGAACCCTGCTGGGCTGTATTCTATTTATCCCAGTGAGTAGCACCTAGACACACACAGGCATCTCACTGATATACACGAAAACATTACCCTCGAAGACTGACACACAAACATTTCCTCAACAAAAATAGTGACTACAATATTACTCAAACACCTACTTTTCAGTGGCAATTGATGAGACTACAACTGACTAAATAGACCCATAAAACTAGGCGACTCTTTCTTCCCTGTAGCTAACCAGTCACCAGATACCCCTTGCCTGGTTAAAAAACACAAGATGCTTCATGAAATTTAAAAACAGTAGCAGCTTTAAGTTGAATAGTAGAACAACAGTCTAGCTATGTTTTTATCTCCCTTGAGTATAGAATTGTTTTTGAATTTGTAGACTCGCTCAACCCCTCACACTTTCCCCACTGCATTTCATAGCCCAGTTATGTAGCCAACATACTAGCCACTTCTCCTTATTTTCTTCAGAAAAATGGATTGATTCTTGCCCTTACCGTTAAAAAGACATGACCCATAATACCGTCGCTACACATTTTACATTTATAAATCATATCGCGGACTGTTCTAAAACTAGGCTACTTGCAGACGGGACTTAACCATTTGTTTAGGCTACACCTTGTTCAGTCATGTTACCTCATTAGTTAGCTATAGCCAACCACCTGGGGCACGTTCAGCAGGATGCAATGTTTTGGAACGTTCAGATAGAAATATGCTATGTAGAACAAACATGCTTCTCTGACATAAGGGATAATGTTGGCTCTATTCATGGTATTTTTTTAAAATCTGCAATGTTTTTCAACTGAATGTGGCCCTGGTAACATTACCAGTATGCAAACATTTGGTGGCACAGAAAGGAAAATGGATAGCAAACCATTTGAGTAAATCCCTCTTGCTGCTTCACTATATCTGACGGGTTAAATAAAGTCATTTTGACTCAATGTGGACCCAGCACTTGGACCAGAACTCGAACACGGGGACTGGGATTTCAGCCATAAGAGACTCTGACTTTCACTTGGCCTTGAGCACAGGGGACTTGTGACTGGAGGTTTAGTGACTGGACTACATCATGTCTCCTGTCTACCCAGGGTATCAGCATGATCATCGGGGGCTTTAAACACAGGGAGCAGAGGTTCAACAGCCGCTCTGCAGGGGTCAGCTCAGCCCTGCTCTTCATATCAGTAGGAGGTAAGAGCATGAACACATGCACAGATACACAGGCACACAGGCAAGTCCCTGGAGATATACAGTCTGACTCTGTAAAGCCAGTTGGGTTCTCACTACATCGCTCCGAGATGTACTCTCCGGGAAGCAGAAGGGTGGAGGTATATGTTTTCTGATTACTGACTTATGGTGTAACGTACAGGAACTCAAGTCCTTCTGTTCACCCAACCTAGAATATCTCACAATCAAATGCCATCTCCCAAAATAGTTTTCGTCTATAATAGCCACAGCGGTCTACATCTCCCCTCAAGCCCGATACCACGACGGCCCTCAAAGAACTTCACTGGACTTTACTCAAACTAAAAACCACACACAATATCCTGAGGCTGAATTTATTGTAGCTGGGGATTGTAACAAAGCAAATTTGAGGAAAAGGCTCCCGAAATTCAATCAACATATTGATTGTTGTACTCGTGCTGCTAAAACCCTCAACCATTGTTATACTACCTTCCAGAATGCATATAAGGCCCTCCATTCGGCAAATCAGACCACGATTCCGTCTTGCTCCTCCCCTCCTATAGGCAGAAACTCAAACAGGGAGCACCCGTGGTAATGACTAATCAATGCTGGTCTGACCAATCGAAATCCACGCTTCAAGATTGTTTTGATCACGAGGACTGAGATATGTTCAGAGTAGCTTCAGAAAAGAATATCGACACATATAGCGATACGGTGAATGCGTTTATCAGGAAGTGCATAGGAGATGTTGTACCCACTGTGATTATTAAAACCTACCCCAACCAGAAACCGTGGATAGAGAGGAGCATTCGCTCAAAACTGAAAGTGCGAACCACCGCATTTAACCAGGGCAAGAAGACTGGGAATATGGAGGAATACAAACAGTGTAGTTACTCCCTCCGCAAAGCAATCAAGCAGGCTCAACGTTGGTATAGGGACAAAGTTAAGTCCCAGTTCAACGGCTCTGACACGACATATGTGGCAGGGTCTATAGACCATCACGGATTATAAAAGGAAAATTAGCCACGCCGCGGACACCATTGTCTTGCTTCCGGACAGGCTGAACACCTTTGCTCGCTTTGAGGATAATACAGTACCACCAACACGGGCCGCTATCAAGGACTGTGGGGGCTCTCCTTTTCTGTGGCTAACGTGTGTAAGACATTTAAGCATGTTAACCCTCGCAAGGCTCCCGGCCCAGATGGTATCTCTAGCTGCGTCCTCGGAGCATGTTAATAATGTCCCATCTACAGATGTATTCAATCTTTTCCTATCCCAGTCAATTATCCCTACATGCTTCAAGATTGCCACCATTGTCTCTGTACCTAAGAAAGCCAAGGAAATTGAACTAAATGGCACTCACCACACCTATGGCACTCACCTCTGTCATCATGAAGTGCTTTGAGAGACTAGTCAAGGATCATGTCACCTCTACCTTACCTGCCACCCTAGACCCACTACAACTTGCTTACTGCCCCAATAGGTCCACAGATGACGCAATCGCCTGCACCCTGTCCTGTCCAATCTGGACCTATGCATACCTATGTAAGAATGCTGTTCATTGACTATAGCTCAGCATTCAACCCCATAGTATCCTTCAAGCTCGAGGCCCTGAGTTTGAGCCCCACCCTGTGCAACTGGGTCCTGGACTTCCTGACGGGTCGCCCCACAAGGGTGCGTGCTCAGCCCTCTCCTGTACTCCCTGTTCACCCACAACTGCGTGGCCATACATGCCTCCAACTCAATCATCAAGTTTGCGGATGACACTATAGTGGTAGGCTTGATTACCAACAACGATGAGACAGCCTACAGGGAGGAGGTGAGGGCTCTGGGAGTGTGGTGCCAGGAAAATACCCTCTCAATCAATGTCAACAAAAATGAGATTGTGTAGCACCCCGCTATCCACATCGATGGGACCGCAGTGAAGAAGGTGGAAAGCTTCAAGTTCCTCGGCGTACACATCACTGACAAACTGAAATGGTCCACCCACACAGACGGTGTGTGGTGAAGGCAGTGCAACAGCGCCTCTTCAACCTCAGGAGGCTAAAGAAATTTGGCGTAACACCTAAAACCCTCTCAAACCTTTACAAATGCACATTCAAGAGCATCCTGTCGGGCTGTATCGCCGCCCCGTTTGGCAACTGCACCGCCTACAACCGCAAAGCTCTCCAGAGGGTGGTACGGTCTGCCCAATGCATTACCGGGGGCAAACTTCCTGCCCTCCTGGACACCTACAGCACCCAATGCCGTAGGGATGCAAAAACGATCATCAAGGACATCAACCACCCGAGCCACTGTCTGTTCACCCCACTATCATCCAGAAGGGGAGGTCAGTACAGGTGCATCAAAGCTGGGACTGGGAGACAAACTGTTTTTCAATCTCAAGGCCATCGGACTGCTAAACAGCCATCACTAGCACATCAGAGGCGGCTGCCTATAGACATAGATTAGGAATCACTGGACACTTTTAGAAATTGATCACTAGCCACTTTAATAATGTCCCGTAACTAGCATTACTCATCTCATATGTATAAACTGCACTCCACAATATTCTACTGTATCTTAGTCACTTTTAAATTCTGTTTACATATTGCATCACCCATCATGTATATACTGTATTGTATTCTATACTACACAACTGACTGTTCAACAGCCATCTCCAGCACATCAGAGGCTGCTGCCTATAGATATAGATTAGGAATCACTGGCCACTTTAAGGAAATGAAACACTAAGAACTTTAATGTCTCCGTATCTTGCATTACTCATCTCATATGTGTAAACTGTATTCTATACTGTTCTACGGTATCTTTGTCACTTTAATTGTGTGTAAATATTGCATCACCCATCTTATATGAATATACTGTATTCTATACTATGCCACTATCTTAGTCCAATGCTGCTCTGATATATATATATATATTCTTAATCCATTCCATACTTAGATTTATGTGTATTTTGGGTATATGTTGTGACTGTTAATATTACTGCACTATCGGAGCTAGAAGCACAAGCATTCCGCTACACCCGCAATAACATCTGCTAAACACGTGAATGTGACCAATAAAATGTGATTTGAAGTCTGAACACACACGCACATCTACGAACAAGTTCATACACTTTGTTCTGTCCCGCAGGCGTATTTGCCCCAACCCTGTTCTCCAAGGCCTACGGTAGCCTGGTGTGTGCGGGCTGCTCCAGCTCTCAAGCCAACACCAGCGGGCCCTTCACCTGTATGGACTGCCACTATGACATGGTTAGTACCTACATCTCCTGTTCGCCTGCTGCATCATCATTATGAACTATGACGCGTCTCTGGGTCAAATAATACTTGAACTGCACTTGATTGAGCTTACCTGGCGCAATGGAACCAATGACCCAGTGGCCAGAAGGGGTAACCCTAACCCATCCATCTGTTAATCCAGACAGGCTTCATTCAAGTATTTGATTGAAAACAAGTATGATTTGAAGCCACGTCTGTAGTGTCGTGACTCTACTGCGGAAGTGTGTTATGATGATGTTGTGAGGGGTGTTTGTGAGTAGCCCCAAATGCTTCAGCATGTATTAAACTAAAGCCACATTATGTTTCTCAACAGAGTGGAAGTAACGAACCCTTATATCTCAGACACATTGAGTAAGTTCCAATGAAATACCCATTCTGTCCCATGGTTTGTTGGTGTTACCAGTCAGTAGGTCTGCTACGCTGTAGTTACTTGCTGTATGGCTTGTTTTCCAGGCCTCTGGTATACACCATCTCCGTGTTGCTGCCCTCCGCCTACCTGATCGGCCTCATCTTCACCCTGAAGACCCACTCCCACATCTACGACATCCAAGTCAGTGACGTGCACGACCACCACCAGGGTCAGTGCCCACCGGGGGGCGCCAGCGGTGAGCCCACCAACCACAAACACTTTATTATTTCAAGCTTTTCCCCATAAGTTCTAAAGTTTTGTGGTTATATAGTAGACAGGAACTGGAATGTGTGATACTTCATTGTATTGTTTCTAATGTTTGTTTGTGTGTGTAGGTGGTCACGGTACTGTCCACTGGTCCAGGTTGAGGGCTCTGTCTGTGCTGATCATGGCCACGCTGCTAATGGCTGCCTGTGCTGACCTCACTACGGAGCACATCAAACCCATCCTCGACCACTCCGCCATATCCCAGGTACGCCCACACCTGAGCCATGTTCATTAGGCCACAGCGTAGAAAAATGTTGAGCAACAGAAAAAACATTCGCTTTTCTTATTGGATAGGTAAAGATGGTACGTCCACGTTTCACTCCATTCTAAACCTCTTCCTTCCTTTTCATGCCCATTGACCAACTGAGACCATACCCAGGGGAATATAATATATGATTGGTTTAATTGGGTAGAAAATGTCTCTGGAAAGCTCATTATTGAAAGCCCCTGTCATTTTATAAAACTGAATTTTACACGCATGATGCGACCTGTGGTTCAGGATAAGCATAAGGATAAACAACTTTTAAAATGTGTAATGTCCTGACTATGTAAAGGCTAGTGCAATGTGTCACTGTCTGTCATTCATTTCTGCAGTATTTCATCGGCGTGACCGTGTTGGCGATGGTGCCGGAAATTCCAGAGATCTTCAATGGAATCCAGTTTGCCCTGCAGAATAACATCAGCCTCAGGTAAGCCACTATCAAGCTCTGATACTGCGTTTTCACTCTCCTGATGGATCTTGTCTCGTCATGCATAACCTAGTATCTCTAGACAGACCGGTTGCCTCCCACAATGTACCAATGTTCAAGCATACACTGTACATAGGGGCAGCAGGTAGCCTAGTGGTTAGAGCATTGGGTCAGTAACCGAAAGGTTGCTAGATCGAATCCCTTGAGCTGACAAGGTAAAAATCCATTTTGCTCCTGAACAAAGCAGTTAACCCACTGTTCCGACGTCATTATAAATAAGAATTTGTTCTTAACTGACTTGCCTAGTTAAATAAAACCTAAACCACCGTCAGTTTGGCAGAGCGGAAAGGGTGGAGTTGAGCACCGGGAAATCCGTCCAGAACCCTGCCGTAAACATTTCTGGTAGCTAGCTTGATGGAGCTTGTGGAATATATTTTACACTCCCGATGAGTGTATTTCTCCAGTGGCTAGTAGCATTACAAGCTGACAATGAACACAGCTGTCCGCCTCTGTCATGTTTCCAAACCCCACCTTTCCAAACTCGTCATTTGTTGAGAGAGTTGTCTGTCTGAACATCACCCTTATCGAATTGGCCATAAAAATCTGACATAATTCCCAGAGCAATGCTGTTGCCCCCCTAGGCCCGGGGTTTCTGAGAACTGTAACCTGACATTGATTTGTCTGCAGCTTGGAGGTGGGAAACTGCATAGCAGTGCAAGTCTGCATGATTCAGATTCCCTTACTCATCTTGTTCAACACTTTTTATGTAAGTCATTTTAAATCTTTGTTTGCATTGTGATTAATTGCATCAGATGTGCACTTTATCAATATAATTGTCGGTATCTCACTTGTTTCTGTACATAAAGCCTCAGGGTTTGATCGTAGACTGTAGTGGTCAGAGTTGAGAAGATCCCATCAAACAGGACTCCATCTCTTTTCCAGGATGTGGGATTCGTGCTCCTGTTCAGTGACTTGCATCTTTGGGCCAGCATCTTTAGTGTGATTGTGGTCAACTACATTTTCATGGATGGCAAGTCTGACTACTTTCAGGGTAAGTTGTTGTGCTTGGTTCGAAATGCTATGCCGGATGTCACGGATTAGACTGAATTCCTCTGTTTCCTTTCCAGGGACTGCTTTGGTGGTGGTTTACCTCATTCTACTGGCGCTGTACTTTTTCGCCCCATCACCCCACGCCTGTTGAGCTGCTCCGCAAAGAACAAACTTCAACTCCTAGAGTCCTTTCAGTCACTATTTACAGGAACTGCTTTTTTAACTATTTTGATGCCATGTCGAGTCATATTCATAAGGGCTTGCAGCGGGGAAGTCCAGTTAGTCCCTCTCTGTTGCAATCTGTTTTCTTCCTTTTGTGCCTAATGAACATAACCCAGTTCTGGGCATCAATGGCCCTTTACCTTTGGAATTATTTGCATTATGACTTCTAAATTAACATTCCTATACTGCACATCTGGGGTGTATGTAAACTATATGTAGGAGATGTGTTTTCAGGTGGAGTTTGGTAGATTAAAATGCATATGTTAAAGCAGGGTATGTTTAATATTGAATTTATAAAGTGGTCACAATTGTGCTTCACATTCATTGGCGCTTGGTTATTAAGCTGGATTCATATGGACCATAAAATCTACACATGGTGTAATGCTAGGATTTGTATGGACCAAAACATCAACACATGGTGTAATGCTAGGATTTGTATGGACCAAAACATCTACACATGGTGTAATGCTAGGATTTGTATGGACCAAAACATCTACACATGGTGTAATGCTAGGATTTGTATGGACCAAAACATCACATGGTGTAATGCTAGGATTTGTATGGGGAAAAGTACACATTTACTGCCACTTTCTTTACCTTCCTGTTCTGTTTTCTATTCTTGTGATTTCTGTTGCAAAGTATTGCATTGGATAAGGTGCATCCAGGTCTATTTCAACAAGGTCTTGTACCTGAGCAGGCAGGTAAACAACCTTCCACACAGCTCATTTTGTAAAGGAATGGTATCTAGTCATAAGCAAGGGCATGCCAATTTCAATGTTCTTGTTGCACAATAAATCTGGACTATTAGGCAAGTACTTGGTAAAGTGTGCACTACAAGGATGGCAGCTCATTCCATGCCAGTGACCATTACACTGTTGAAGCAGACAAACCATTACCAGATCAGTTTGTGTTGTCTTGCTTCAACTTGTGACAATGACCACACAAACAGATCTGTGACCAGGCTAAGCAAACGAAGGTGATACAAAACTATTTACAGTACATGTTTATTGACTCGTCAACAATCGAAAAATTAAACATTCACCAATACAATTATCAATTCAGCGATCGCCTTAACCATTTGCTGCACAGCCAGGATTCAAGTCCAGGGGAGACGACTTTTCCAACGTAAAAGGTGAATAATGACATGCGGAGAAGGTGTAATAGAATGAGGACAGGCACAGATTTAGGCATTTCCTTGATGGGGAGTTGGGAATTATGGGTATTCATTGACATTTTAAACTACCCCCTTGGCAACGATCAATAAATACTATTTTGTTCCACAAGGCAGATTTAATGGCATTGAATTCAGGGTGCCATAATATTTGGCGTTAAACCACGTTCCCAGCTCATCTGATCTGTGTTGATTATCTGACCCTGACACTCTGTCTGCATACATTGAGCCTTAACAGAATACTGTTCAGATTCAGCTCACAAGTACAACATACATGAACTCTAAATCATCCATAAATACATATTCCCACATTATTGCTGCTTCAACTATTTGTCCAATGATTGCTTGACAATGTGTTTGGAAAGGGCACAGAATGACAATTCATCAATGCATTGACTGATCTGACAAGTGGTGCATATGTTGTCTTTGATGGGAGGGGAAATTATAGAGAAGGAGAAGCGATCCCACATGGGAGTCATGTTTAAATGGTCAGTATGTTTGGATCGAGCTAAACCATTACTCATGTTTCCTTCTGTCTAGGTTGTGGTACTTCAATATCATTGAAACTTTGGGAAAGGCACTGAATGAATCAGATCAATGTCAGTATTCTACTTAAACAGATCCACAAAAATCTGTTAATATTTGTTCTATTAGCAAAGATGGAGTAAAAGTTGGAACAGAAATTGAACATTTTATTCAAATAAAAACATTTAAGGAGCACCATATTCACAGTGATGGGATGATTTAGTTTACAACTTTCCACAAGCATACTAAAGTGACTGAGAGTTCAGAATGAATGGAGACCAGGTGTTTTGACTCTTTACCCATCTTCCATTGATATTAGGTTTCTACTATGGTGGGTATAAGGACTAAGTCCCTTGGTCAAAAGTAGTGCACTATAGAGAGAATAGGGTGCAATTTGGGACACTGATACAGATAACCATCACAGAGAACTGTATATCAGAGATAACTACCAGAGATAATTCAAATACCTGTATGTATATCCAAGATACCTGAATGCATATTGGATAACTGAATCAGTGTTAAATGGGTATGAGGAGTGTGGTGTGATATTAGGTGAAAGGGAAGTGGTCTATTAGAGACCCATCTACAGTAGCATCAGTCTGTTCTTCACACAAATAAACTATTAAAATCAGACTGTGAATAAGCCTTGAATAGGGAAAAGTGGTGACGACAACCTGCGTCTAAGTCTGGCATGAGGGTGGTACCAATACTACCTTCCCCTTGTAACACAACATGCCAACTGTCTGGTGTAACTTTTCATCTGACTCCAAGTCTAACTTTCCTAATTGTACGTAGAGAGAAAATAAATGTGAGAAATGGCGAACAGGGTGTCTCATGAAAATGCATACAAATAAATGTCCTTCAAATAAATAATCATTCCTCTGAAATGGCATTATTAAAGTCATGATAAATAATCATTCCTCTGAAATGGCATTCTTATTAAAGTCATGAAGGCCAATATAAAATGAGAAAGTAGAGAGGGTCGACGTGAATCTGAAAGCCGTGGAGTAAATGATTTCTGGGTCTGTAGGCAGGCGGATTGAGAGGCTAGAAGCATGTGTGAGGGGGTGGCGACCTTGCTTAACACAAAGACAAGACGGGGGAATGGGGGCGGGGTCAAGGAACATTCCACTTGGATTCCCTTTAAAATCAGACGTCCAAACGCAAAAAGAAAAAAGGCATCCCATTGTTTTTGGTTTTAAGGCGGGGCTACGTAGGCAGAGGGACCATCAACTCCTTCAAGGCGACCCCCTTAAAAATAAATCCTGTGTTCTCCATCCATCCTTCCTCCTTTATTTCAAGCGCTCGATGAGTTCCTGTGTGAGGCCCAGGTGGAGGAGCTGCATGGTGGGTAACTGAGCCAGCTGGGGGTGGGCCTTGAGCAGACGCTCCCAGCACAGCTCCAGCAGGCTGGGCACTGCCAGCCAGATCTTAAACAGGGAGCCAGTCCGCTTGTTCTCGTGGATGTTCACCACACCACCGTGGATGTACATGCAGCCAGCCTGACCGGAGAGAAGATCACAATCAGAAGCCTTTATTGTCATGCAACAGTCAGTCGCACAGAGAGAGTGAGTGAAATATGAGCGGGATATTGAATTGTGGTTATTGATTTAGGATGATCCTGTGTTCTTGTTTTGGCAGTGTAAGAATATACTGACTAATCGTGGCAATAAAGCTAGTTGGATTGGAAACAGAAATGGGCTTCGGCCAGAGAGATGAAGGGACTTACAAATGCGTTCTGAAATGAGGTAGTAGAGAAGGGAAGGAGACATTGCACCTTATTAAAGGAACATCATCAAGTGACACTTTGCTTCTTGAAAGTCCAATATCTTTGAAGTTTGACTGCTGACATGCAAAACATTTTGGGACTGAATCAACATTGGTCGTTTTTGAGTGGCGTCTCCTTTTAAGTCTACTATGCTAGATCTTGAAACCAGCGAAATGCGTATAACCTGAATGGGACACTATAACAGTTCTACATCAACTACTACATAATAAACAGCTGAGGTTTCCTCGAGTGTAGAGCCCTACTGACCGGGGTCACAGCAGCACAGTGGAAATAGGCTGGCTCAGGCATCACTGCTGGGAGCTTGGTCCACTGGAACGTCTGCAGGTTGATCTTCCACAGATCAGCCACGATGACTTCACCGTTGTAACCTCCGCATAGAAACACATCTGAGACACAACATCATGGGTTAGACTGAGACCAGTTAGAATATATTGATGGGATGACCAAAATTACCTTTTTTTTTTTCAAACCTTATTTGGGACATGAATGAAACTGTTGAATGAGATGCGGAGGCAGACAGAAGCAGACTAATGAAGACTTCTGAAAGTGGCTCTGATAAAACCACCACCGTTAGAAGGATAAGTGGTCCGGGCAACGATACCACTACACCGCCTCTACAAACATTGTAATACTACTGCTATAGAATAAATGATAAGAATCTCACCGTTCCGTATCTGCACACAGCTGTGACATCTCCTGGGAGCAGGGTACCCTGTCAAAACACAGAGCAATAGGATGAGGAGTGATATGTGAATAAAAAGACCCATAGACAGCGCATTCGTTTTCTATTAAAACATCAAACACAAACCTATTTTATCATGAGGCTTGGTTGATATCTCCTCCCAGGAATTTGTCTCCAGGTTGTACGCATGTATCTGGTACAAAAAAAAAGGAAATTAGTTCACCTCCAACACACACAACCATAACCTGGCCATGTAACCCAGCCTCATAACCCAGCCTCATAACCCAGCCTCATAACCCAGCCTCATAACCCAGCCTCATAACACAGCCTCATAACCCAGCCTCATAACCCAGCCTCATAACCCAGCCTCACTCAGTGGCAGAAGTGGCTGCTTCCTCGATCTTTATGTCTTTACAGCACTAAAAATAGCCTGAAAACCACCAAGTGACCAAATTACTCAGATTAGCTGTCTGTTTGCCTAGTCAGACTCACTACCATCACAGGTTTACGATCATTCTTCTGACCTTCCTTGAAGTTATCGCAGATCTGAATTGGATGGATAGGTGAAAGTGATTGGAACAGGGTTTATGTTGATGACAGGTTGGTGTACTACCTTGTCCAGAGGATAGGAGGTCCAGGAAGTCCCTCCTCCCAGGATGTATATCCTCTGCCGGTCGTGTGCTATTTCATGTCTGTACCTGTGACACAAACAGACATGACTCATTACTTATGAGGTCCTCTGCTCCTCTAGGAGCTGAAAGGAAAACGCCAGGTCATCACTCATGCTGCCCAGTGACTGGGGTGTATTCACTAGACACCAAACAGAAGAAATTGGACTGAAACAAGGAAGGACAATGACATGATCCGGTGGGACCGATTAAGGCGTGATGCTCACCGTTCCTCAGGCAGGTCGTCTGGTGGGTTGTTGGGTTTGAGGTGGATCCACTCTCTGGTGTTCAGGTCCAGTCTGTGCAGGTCTGTGCTGTAGATGTAACCCGTCGTACCCCCAAACACATACAGGAAGCTGTTAATGATGGCCATCGCCTTGGGGAGAGAGAAACAAAATGGCTACCAAATCAAACTTCAATGGAAATCAACAACAATAAATATTTTTATTTGCAAGGATTGCCTTCCTACATTTGCTATATAATATGCTCCCTGGGATCCTTTAATGTGTCTACCTATCCCTCAGGAATTCTAGTTAAATCAATCAGATTTTATTCAAATTTTACAAATGCATGTCAAAACGCTTAAGAGCTTTTTAATCTAATGGTCATTACCTCCAACTCAATACTTGTGTCTACAAGTGAAAACAGTGCATTTCTACATTTTGTAGAACTAAATATGACGTTAAAAAGTTCTATCCAAAGACATCATCAAAAGTTTAAACATTTTGAAAAACTGATTTTCAAACATTGAGATTCACGGTGACGTGGGCAGCAAGAAAAACCCCTCCCTCTGGCTAGAAACGCTTTGCAGACTTTGAAAATCCATTTTTTCACTTTTAATCCTACCCTGTGATGTCACAGCATTTTTTTCCAGGGCCCTTCTTGTGTTTTTAACTACTGATCACAGAAAGGTGTTGTTTTCACTTACAGTGACTTGAACTTTCCCACATTTTGTTATGTTACAGCCTTATTATAAAATGTATTAAGTATTCAGACCCTTTGCTATGAGACTCCAAATTGAGCTCAGGTGCACCCTGTTTCCATTGATCATCCTTGAGATGTTTCTACAACTTGATTGATTGGACATGATTTGAAAAGGCACACACCTGTCTATATAAGGCCCCACAGTTGACAGTGCATGTCAGAGCAAATACCAAGCCATGAGGTCAAAGGAATTGTCCGTAGAGCTCCGAGACAGGATTGTGTTGATGCACAGATCTGGGAAAGGGTACCAAAACATTTCTCCAGCATTCAAGGTCCCCAAGAACACAGTGGCCTCCATAATTCTTAAATAGAAGAAGTTTGGAACCACCAAGACTCTTCCTAGAGCTGGCTGCCCGACCAAACTGAGCAATTGGGAGAGAAGGGTCTTGGTTAGGGAGGTGACCAAGAACCTGATGGTCACTCTGACAGAGCTCTAGAGTTCCTCTGTGGAGATGGGTGAAACTTCCAGAAGGACAACCATCTCTGCAGCACTCCACCAATTAGGCCTTTATGGTAGAGTAGCCAGACGGAAGCCACTCCTCAGTAAAAAACAAGATTCTCTGGTCTGATGAAACCAAGATTGAACTGTTTGGCCTGAATGCCAAGCGTCACGTCTAGAGGAAACCTGGCACCATCCTTACTGTGAAGCATGGAGGTGGCAGAATCATGCTGTGAAGATGTTTTTCAGCGGCAGGGACTGGGAGACTAGTCAGGATGGAGGCAAAGATGAACGGAGCAAAGTAGAACGAGATCCTTGATGAAAACCTGCTCCAGAGCGCTCAGGACCTCAGACTTGGTCGAAGGTTTACCTTCCAACAGGACATCAACGCTAAGCACACAGCCAACACAATGCAGGAGTGGCTTCGGGACAAGTCTCTGAATGTCCTTGAGTGGCCCAGCCAGAGCCCGGACTTGAACCCGATCGAACATCTCTGGAGACCTGAAAATAGCTGTGCAGAGACACTCCCTATCTAACCTGACAGAGCTTGAGAGGATCTACAGAGAAGAATGGGAGAAACTCCCCAAATACAGGTTTGCCAAGTTTGTAGCGTCATAACCAAGAAGACTCGAGGCTATAATCGCTACCAAAGGTGCTTCAACGATGTACTGAGTAAAGGGTCTGAATACTTATGTAAATGTGATAGAATTTATTTATTTTTTAGCAAACATTCAAAAAACAAGTTTCTGCTTTGTCATTATGGGGTATTGTGTGTAGATTGATGAGGGTAAAAAAGGGTTTTAATCAATTTTAGAATAAGGCTGTAACCTAACAAAATGTGGGAAAAGTCAAGGTGTCTGAATACTTTCCAAAGGCACTGTATGTATACACTGATATGGTACTGGAGATAATGAATGAGGTTGAAAAGTGGTGGAGGTGCCCTTTAACAGGAAACGGAGTGTAGGCCTAAACCCCAGAAGAGTCCAGAGCAAGCCAAGGAGGCAGTGGCAGACAGAACCAGTAGAGAAGATAATCAGAGATGAGCCAGTAATGCCGGATTTGATTGGCCTACCTGTCCGTAGATTCGATTGGGCTTCTTCCCTCGGCAGTTGAGCAGCGACCACCGCTTGTACTTGACGTTGCAGACGTGGACGTCATTCCCGTTGTTTTCCCCAAAGGGAATCCCAGTGCCACCGAACACCAGCAGATTGTTTCCATGTAAAACAGCTGGGGGACACAATACTGAGGGTTTAAGCTGGGTCGTGTTCATTAGGGCACACAGTAGCAAAACCTTAAGACATTTTGCAACGGAAACAAAGTGTTTCTTTATTGCACTTATTTTAAAAGCATTTCACTACCCCCAAAGTAACATTTGCTAAATATGTGTTTTCAACCAATAAGATTTTAAGTCCCTCCCATTGTCATGCCAACTGGACACTATTCCCAACGGTGTGACAGCAGGTGGGATTGTCCATGTGGAGGCTTTTCACCAAATCACTAAACTTGATAATCCATTGTCTTCTGAGGTCATAATGTCATGGGATGACGAGGTAAAACCGAAAAATCATCCATAGACCAATTATTTATCAAACAGTCCATTTGATGTTACTGAGGTGTAGAAATGCTCTTTCGTGATTTATTACATCAATGAGTTTGCTAAATCATATTTTACTAACCAACACTCGTCACAAGTGACTGGGTTCTAAATCAGTTTGACCCCCACCAGCAGTGCTTGTTCATTCAAGCATTCTTTCATACAATCACGCTTGGTTTGATTTAATTTAAAAAATGTAGATGTGGAAAATTGTAGGACATTTTATTTTACCCTCTTGATAAGAAGTGACGATACTGTATTAAGTTGGAATTGATGGATGACATGCATTGGAAATGAAAAAGTAAATAAGCAACTACTGCAACCTGAGTTTTCCATTCATAAATGTCCAGGGTAAATTACTACAGTAGATGGGCCCTGGTATTTCAGTTGTACTGAATGACTGTCAAATCTGTGCTTAGTCTGCTCAATGAGCTACATTTATACTGAAGATCAGTGGAGATTTTAGCATGTAAATCTTGGTGGGCAAAAATATATTTTTTTAACCATTTTTTAGATGCATGTCAGCAAAGCCACTACACAACACCAACTGAGCCACATGGGACTCCTGGACACAATACCCTTCGGTACCCATGAACGTAAACCCCTTCAGTACCCCTGGACACAATACCCTTCGGTACCCATGAACGTAAACCCCTTCAGTACCCCTGGACACAATACCCTTCGGTACCCATGAACGTAAACCCCTTCAGTACCCCTGGACACAATACCCTTCGGTACCCATGAACGTAAACCCCTTCAGTACCCCTGGACCCATGAACGTAAACCCCTTCAGTACCCCTGGACACAATACCCTTCGGTACCCATGAACGTAAACCCCTTCAGTACCCCTGGGTACCCATGAACGTAAACCCCTTCAGTACCCCTGGACACAATACCCTTCGGTACCCATGAACGTAAACCCCTTCAGTACCCCTGGACAAAATACCCTTCGGTACCCATGAACGTCGGTACCCATGAACGTAAACCCCTTCAGTACAATAGGCTAAAACCCATGAACGTAAACCCCTTCAGTACCCCTGGACACAATACCCTTCGGTACCCATGAACGTACAATAGGCTAAAAGATCATTTTCACTGTACTGTCCCTTTAAATTCCATACCTGAAATAAACAATCCTACTGGTTCCCTTACCTGACATGGAGGCCAGCTCGGTGGGCATGTAGCCCTCTGTACGGATCTGCTGCCAAGTGCCCGTGGCAAAGTGGTACCTCCACAGCTCCCTGAACAGCGGGTAGTCCTCGTTCTCCTGGCCGCCCGACTCATCATAGTCCGGGTTGTACCCCCCGAACACGTACAGGTTGGTGTTGTCTGCCACGCAGCGATGCCCGCTCCGAGCTGGGGGCATATGGAGACCTGTGGGGTGGTACAGAGTGGTAGAGGTATTAGGAGGAGGATGACCGTAAGGGTCAAGGTGGAGAGAGAAGTTAAGCTACAGCGGGCTACAACTCCAGGAATCACACATAGCCTGGTTGGCCATCCTTCATCAGTCCTGTGTTAATCTTCAGGGGTTCATCATGCTGCCATGATAATAACCGTTGATCAAACAATATAAACTGTTCTAACTAGAAGATATAAAACAGGACAGTTTGACTAGTTGATAGAGCTGCAAGATTCTGGTAAACGTACCAAAAAAATATTAGTTGGAAGACGACCGGAATCAGAATGGAATAAGCAGGATATCTGGATTTCTCAAACCAGGACTTCTGGAATTTTGAAAACCCACTAGTTGAGGACTAGCCTATGCTGTCTGAGCAAGGTCCTTCCATGTTGCAATCTGGGATTCCGGAGGTTTCTATTGTGTAAGCACTAAGCTAGTGAAGTTGTGTGGAACATTTGTGATAAAGAAGCACAGCAACTACACTATCATATACCTGGTCAAACTAATAAAGCAAGTAGGTGCGTCTTGCTGGCATCATGGTACTTTTTAAATCCCAGGGTGGTGCACACAGCAGAGCAGACTGAGTAATATAATAGAGTGTGTATTACTATCCTCGTGGTAGCGGATGGTATGGTACTTTTTAAATCCCAGGGTGGTGCACACAGCAGAGCAGACTGAGTAATATAATAGAGTGTGTATTACTATCCTCGAGCAGACTGAGTAATATAATAGAGTGTGTATTACTATCCTCGGATGTCCCCACAACCATAGAAAAACAAGGAAAATGTTCCCTTGTGAGGACATTTTCCAGCTCCCCAATAAGGCAAAGGCTATTTTAGGCTTAGCTTAAGGGTTATAATTAGGGTTAGGGAAAATAATATTTTTGATGGGAATAAATGTTTGGTCCCCACAGGGATAGAAAAACAAACTGTGTGTGTATGTAGATTCACTGAAAACAAAACGTCTCAGACTTAGGAACACAACTTTCAAAAAGGTCCCACCGATGGGGCGCTCTTTTCCACAGTGACAGTCCACCAAGAGAGATCACAAGAGCCCTGCCACCTTCACCTTTCAGCTACATGACTGTCCTCTCCGCAGTAAAAACACAGTGCTCACCACCAATAGCCTAATTCCTAGGCTGGGCATTTGGTCCATAACCTGCAATACTGCAGCTGATACCAGTGTGTTCCCAAAAATCTAAAGTAGCCAACATAATGAAAAAATGTAATTCTCATTTGGATGCATCAATTAAGTAGCCAGCCACATAAGGATTAGGGCGAGTAGTCAGCTATTAGACTGGCAGCTGGCACGTAGAGAACACGCTGATTCTTACATTCTAATCAGTTATCAGACGTTCTTATCCAGAGACATTTATAGTATATTTGTAAGTACTGGTCCCCCGTGGGAATTGAACCCACAACCCTGGCGTTGCAAGCGCCATGCTCTACTGACTGAGCTGACAGTCAGAGAGAATCAACAAAATGGGTGGGTGCTGGAAGGTGACAAAAAGACACTAACATAAGGCAAGTTTCATGGCCCGGTTACCCGGGTGGGTGGAGAGTTCACTTAATGATCAATGAAATGGTCTAAAATGGAAGGACCAATGGAATGGTCTGCCCATCCGGGGCACCGGACCAGGCAAAACGAACTCGCCCAGACACACTCACACCCAACCTATTGGCCATACTCATTTTCTTAGGGCCTTTCACCACAATCAGAGTTGTCAGTTGGTCAGTAACACACATCAACCATTTGTTTCTTAAACATCAGCAGCAGAGCAAGGGGTCCCTAATGACTCAAGAAGGGGGTCAAAAAGGCCTCTAACATAGCACCATGATGATGTTGTGATAAGATGCAGATCCTGGGTTAGGCTAACAGAACCCAGGACATTGTTCTAACATAGCACCATGATGATGTTGTGATTAGATGCAGATCCTAGGTTAAGGCTAATAGAACCCAGGACATTGTTTACAGGGTAGTAATTTTTCAGAGACCGTTGGTTGCAGTATGAACAACAGAGGGCAAGCTATCCAAAACATGATGCCCATGTCCAACAGCAGAGCAAGAGTCTGTGCTAAGCAGAATAACCCGTTTCTGCAGCACACTGTGTACAAGAGAAAGACACACTCATTCCAGAGACTGTGGGAATGTTACTGGTTTGTTTATCAAAGGGTGTTGGGCCACCACAACAGCTTCAATGCACTTCAGCATAGATCCTACAAGTGTCTGGAACTCTATTGGAGGGATGCCACACCATCCTTCCACAAGAAATTACAGTTTTGTGTTTTGTTGATGGTGGTGGAAAATGCCATCTTAAGCACCACTCTAAAATCTCCCATAAGTGTTCAATTGGGTTGAGATCTGACAGACACACCACACCCTTTAAACCCCCAAAGTTACTGAGATCTCTTCTTCTAGCCATGCATGGTAGCCAAAATAATGGGAATTTCTATACATGACCCTATGCATGATGGGATATTAATTCCTTAATTAACTCTGGAACCCCACCTGTGTGGAATCACCTGCTTTCAACATACTTTATATCCCTCATTGACTCAAGTGTTTGGTTTATTTTGTCAGACACCTGTCCATTCACACCATATGTGAAACACTGATACTCTCAGCGCCAGGCTTGAGACCGAGATAAAGCTTCACCAGGCCAAAACGGCACTCAACTAACAAGCTAAAAGACGAGATAAGAAATGGGTTGAGCACAGGTCATTCTTCATCTTTAGTCTCAATGTAGGGCAGGCATAATCAAATCCACTCTACTAGAAGACAAAATGCTATACTTTAATGAAGTACAGGACTGAGGATACCTAGTCAGTTGCACAACTGAATGCATTCAACCGAAATGTGTCTTTCCGCATTTCAACCAAAACATCTATTCTAGGTTTGAGAAAATTCCACCCTTCAATGCCACTTTCACATAGCACGAACCAAGTGGGGATGGTGATGCCGTTGTATAATGGACCAGGCATGTGTTTTGTCCATCAGCAGACAGACAGTGCCAAGCTCAAGAGGCTGGCTCACACCCAAGCTCTACTACCAAATCACACTGTCACTGTCCATTGGCCCAGTTCCTGTCACACTGTTGTTCTCCCAGGCCCTAAACATCCCCACGCATTCTGTTCTCCCAGGTCCTAAACATCCCCACGCATTCTGTTCTCCCAGGTCCTAAACATCCCCACGCATTCTGTTCTCCCAGGCCCTAAACATCCCCACGCATTCTGTTCTCCCAGGCCCTACACATCCCCACGCATTCTGTTCTCCCAGGCCCTACACATCCCCACGCATTCTGTTCTCCCAGGCCCTAAACATCCCCACGCATTCTGTTCTTCCAGGTCCTAAACATCCCCACGCATTCTGTTCTTCCAGGCCCTAAACATCACCACGCATTCTGTTCTTCCAGGCCCTAAACATCACCACGCATTCTGTTCTCCCAGGCCCTAAACATCCCCACGCATTCTGTTCTCCCAGGCCCTAAACATCACCACGCATTCTGTTCTCCCAGGCCCTAAACATCCCATGCATTCTGTTCTACCAGGACCTAAACATCCCATGCATTCTGTTCTACCAGGACCTAAACCTCCCGATGCATTCAACTTTTTGAGCTGGTCTGACAGCCTGGCTTTATATTGCCCAGGCACTCATGTCCTCTCTATGTTGCTAGGTGGCATTTTACAATGTCCACATTTCACCAGCCGCTGAAAACCAGCCTAGGATTACATCTGCTCAGTGATCATGAGTTACAGAGAAGAGTGCATGTACAATGGCATGCATGTAGCCTAGCCTCTTTTTACAGCATGTAGCCTAGCCTCTTTTTACAGCATGTAGCCTATCCTCTTTCCACAGCATGTAGCCTATCCTCTTTCCACAGCATGTAGCCTAGCCTCTTTCCACAGCATGTAGCCTAGCCTCTTTCCACAGCATGTAGCCTAGCCTCTTTCCACAGCATGTAGCCTAGCCTCTTTCCACAGCAGGCATTCTCATTAGCACATGTCCTTCGTGCACACACACAACATAATTTCAGAAGAAGCAAGGCATTGCCTAGATTTTGCACAGCAGCTAAGTAGTAGGCCACAGACAACTATACCTACAGAGAGCAATAGTAATGGCGTCTTTTTGTAGGAACTAACTCTGTCATGGCTCATTAGCCAAAGCCTATTGGGAATTTATATTGATAAACAGAGAAAATAAAGTCTGTGGTAAACACAGGCTTAGGAGATCTTATACGTTTTGTGATAATCTTCATTAGCTAATGTCACTTTAAGAATTGATTTAATCAAAACAAGCACATAGTCTTCACAATGGTCCTGTGAATTGACTGATATTATCTCACAGGGGGAAAAAAAACACAAGATATCCTAAACCTGTGTTAACCTCAGACCTTAATTTCAGTGTTTATTCCAAAACCCCATTTCTCCCCCACCATAGGAATTGCTGAACGAACCAGATGCAACCGATTTCCGGTATTTGGGACTACAAGCTGGCGAGCTCTATGTTACTATGAACAAGGGTTGCAGTACCTGGGGCTCCGGATGCAGTCCTTGATGTAACAAACACAAATCCATCCGGCATCAGTATATGTGATTATTAAACAGCATTAGATTATATTCCTGTGTATTGCCAACAATAGAAGGCCTAATGCCTGAGGACCAAAATAATGTGATCATGTGTATAATGAAATATGATCAATTTCACATCCATAATTCTATCTCATCTTGGTGGTTTGGAGTCAGTGTCGAGGTCATTCGCATACGGTAAATCAATCAATACCGTGGTCAATAGCTTAAGTTAAATGTATGAATCAGGTTCTACTAAACATATTTTTTTGCAAGGATGGAGGATCACCTGGAGTTGAGCATTTCTGCAGATGAGTCGACCACCAACCATCTTTCCATAATCATGATGTCAGTCTAGCGAACGTTGTGCATCAAACATTTGTATAGCCAACAACTGATCCAGAATTTGGCTTTATTAATGGACGTCTCCTGTAAAGCCAGATTCTGGTTCAGAAAACAACATGAAGCGCAAATAACTGACATCTGTGAAATAACGTAAGCTAGAATTAACGTTAGTCAGCTAAAACATTTTCAATCCAGCTAATAACGTTAGTAGATTAGGCTAATATGAGATTGTTTACTTTCATATTTTATTCTTAAACGGTGTTTCCATGGTTTATTGCTCCCTGAGCAAACCAAAATAAACATAGATAGCTAATTACCTACCTAGGTAACGTTAGCCAGTTAGTGGTTCAGACAGAGGCTAACTAGTTAGCTACCTAGGTCGCCGCTATTGTTACATTTGGTTAAACATCTTGCCTTTCAATGTCAATAGCACAAAAACCCAGTTAACCGCTGCAATCAAGATTAGCGGATTTTGTCAATCATATTCATTGAATTGGTTTCATAACAGTAACGTTACCAGCGGAAAGGTCTCTAGTAATATGGCTAACGTTAGCAAGCTGGATATGCTACAGTAGTATGTTGTTTTTGACTGACCTGCTACTCTGACTGGAGGCCTCACTGTCAGTTTCTCGAATTTATTCAGTTGTTCCGAACTGCGATCGCCTTCTGCGGCCGACATCGTTTCCCAGATCCAAGACGATCAACAAAATGTTACTCAAAATTGCGACAAAATGCTTTAAGGTGCTGATAATACATTACAACAAATAAAACGTTACATTATTCCCAAGGAAAGCCATTTACAAATGCACCGTTCAGGTGTCCCTGACCAATCAGATAGCCTGTTATTGATGTGCATCGCGTAGGAAAGTTATTGGGTTTCCACTAGTTACCACAGCCATCGTAAATATTCATGAAAACAAACATTTGCTTTTTGGTCTTAATTTAAGGCCAAGGTTAGACATAAGGTTGGGAGTGTGGTTAAGGTTAGAGTTAGGTTTAAAATCCTATTTTGAGAAGATACATTTAAGTAATGGGCGGGGTTTTGACTTTGTGGCTGTGATAACTAGTGACGACAAAATTATGGGCGGGGCAAGGTACATACTATGTTGAAAATAAGCCAGGGTGCATAATTGAGCGCTTTGCATAGTTCATAGATCGTCCTATTTTCCTAATTGTCCATAAATTACTTGGATTTAATGCAAAAAGTTTGGCATATGTTGCATAATGATGGATTAAGCATGAATTACCAATTACTAATACTGTGTCACTGTGACTTGTTTAATAGAACAAAGCTTAAAGTCAAATGAAAATTTATTTATTCATACCTAGGCCACATGAAACTGTTGAGGAGGTTGAAAGTATTCATCAGGGACGAAAACACTTTATTGACACTATCAATTCATGAAGCAAAAGCACATCACTGACAATAGTCATAAAATCCTAGAAGAAGTGTTGGACATTCCCTCTTGGATTTCCGGACAAGATTGAGCTGAAAATAACCAAGAGGGAAATACATTTTATTTATTGAAAGAAGCATTTATGTTTTAAACAATTGCCTGTTGATCATTTAAATTCCACAATATGAAATTATATGAAGACAACGTCTATCTGTCAGTTCACTTTCTCAGGGTAATTTAACTGATTGGATGGCAATGACTTCCTTACCCTCCCTGTCCTGGATGGCTGTGCTTATTGCCAGAGTTTCAGCCACAACCAGTTGTGGTTCTAGCTTATATGGCTCCCTGAGGGGAACCCCCCTTCAACAATATGTCTGTGAAACTATGAATGAATTGTGGTTTATTTGGTAACATTTCATAGTGTGTCTGATTTTACTAATGGAATTAGTACTGTAAGTTAGAGGTGCACTAACTTGGGCTTCCAGTGGGGAGACCTGAGGTCAACCTACCCCCGCCCCCTCCCATCTCGTACTTCTGAGTAGTAGACCTTCCCAGGCAGTAGCCTGCCTAGCTCACAAACTTGAATCAGGGCGCCCACTCCGACAAGGTTAATTGACCCACAGTCCCACACGGTGACATGATATCATTGACATAACGTGCAAATCAGCAATAGAAAATCGATCGCGTAAATGTTACCAATCCAAATTTTTGAGGCCTCCCTGTGCCGCCCCCAACAAGATGCCGCCAAGGGCGGCTGCCCATGTCGCCTAAACCTAAATCTCATATTGTACATATAATTCGCCAGCCAGCATTCTACCACATACCTCAATGGTCCTTGGGGCTGGTGTTATGTCTTATTTTCTCTGTCTCCTTTCTCTCTGTCATGATGTCAGCTGAAAGTGTGTCTTCGGACAGTAAGGTGGAAGATGGACCCTGATGAGGCCACTGTTGTAGATAACCTAGTTATGGCCATCAGATGGTACTAGACAAACTTTGAATTGAACTCCAGCTCTTGCCAAAATGGTTTGTTTTTCTTTACACAACTGAACTGCTTCCAATTGGCTCATTCGTCCCCCTTCCTCTCCCCTGTAACTATTCCCCAGGTTGTTGCTGTAGATGAGAATGTGTTTTCAGTCAGCTTAACTGGTCAAATAAGGGTTGAAAAACTGTGATCTCAAATTCTTTAGTGCAATGGAAATTGATGAGTTCATTCTCCGCTAAAGTTTCTCCACAAATCTATGGATGGATAATGCCAGAGATATCCTTGGTCATGTCAACCACTGGCCTCTGGTACCCATGTGTGGCTAAGAATACCGTCACCTACTGGCCAGTACTTTGATCTCCTTTCTCTCTGTGTCCCCTTCATTTCACACTGTTTCTGTCAATAAACAATCAAATCTGTAAGTAGAATGGCCAGTTGTGCAGCCTTGTCACAGGTTGTAGCATCTGATGTGTGGTGATGATGCCAAAACTCTGTGTGCTGTGCACAACCAGTTGATTCCACTAGCCTTGATTTGGCTCGCTGACCCTGAAACAAGCTTAAATTGTCACGAATGCCGTCGTGGAAATGACCGGACCAAGGTGCAGCGTGGTGAGCGTACATTTTACTTTATTATAAATGGCACCAACAAAACAAGAACCACAACGCTTACAAGGGCTATACAGGCCACTAACAAAGACAACTACCCACAAAATACAAAAGGAAAAAAGGCTGCCTAAGTATGATTCCCAATCAGAGACAACGATAGACAGCTGTCCCTGATTGAGAACCATACCAAAACATAGAAACACAGAACATAGAGTTTCCCACCCGAGTCACACCTTGACCAACCAAACATAGAGAATAAAAAGATCTCTACGGTCAGGGCGTGACAGTAATATACCACGGCTTTGGGCTGTATCCAGGCACTCCGCGTTGCGTCGTGCATAAGAACATACCTTAACTGTCGTATATTGGCCATATACCACACCCCCTCGTGCCTTATTGCTTAAATATGTAACCTGACAAAGTTCACATATAAATATGAGTTATTGATCTATCATTCTACTTGAAAGCAAGTATAAGAAGCTGTAGATCTGTTCTATGTGCGCTTTTATATACTTCCTGTTTTTAAGTTTTGTTTTTGCATAATTTTACTTTTGGTTTTGTACACCAGCTTCAAACAGCTGAAAATACATTATTTTTGGTTATGGAAAATATATGTCACAGGGGTTTAGATGGTACAATGATTCTCTACACTATACTCACTTATTTTCTCACATACACTGAAATTATGCGTACTCGAGTTTTAACAACCAGGAAACAATTTAATTGCTAGCAATATTAGTCTATGAGTGCAAAGCCCTCTTCGGGGAGTGTGCCCGGGGGCCTACCTGATCGTTCTAATGATGCATTTTGCATCATGTTGTTGTGGCCGGTGACACTTTGCTTCCCGAAAGTCTATCATGGATATTCACCACTAAGGACTCAAACTCAATGTAAATGAATCAATCTTCATTATAACAGCCGGAGAGGTTCACAAACTCAATCCAAGCTTGATGAAATCTCTGAGGAGGGCATTCCCTTTCAGTACTCTTATACTGCTACTCAAACAAGTCAAATAAGCATGATTGACATTATTTATTATTCATCATTAAAACGTTGGTTCCTGCACGTGACTGACTGACACCTCATATGGCTTCTTCTTCCAAACATGGGACCTTGAAACTGAGATACTACTTTTGGATCCCAGAACAATGTTCTCGGTTTCCTGCCAATTGGTCTGAGGAAGAGGTCACAGTCAACTGCATGAACCAAGATAGAGGGAGAGGAGATGCTGTGTACAATTCAATGCTATCTCTTCAGACAACAACACTTTCCCTCACTTTCCCTCCTTTTTACACTGTGATAATCATCGTTCAATTTTAAGCTATCAAAGGAGGTTCTATTCTTCTATTAGGGTAAGCGAAATCAACACATTATACCAAACACTTCATACCTTCAAACCCTTCACTCTGGGTTGTACAATCTAAAAAACACACACATACACAAGGGATCTGTAGACTCAGATTGTTTCCAAGCTCTTACCACAATTGGGTTGCATTGACCTGTTCTGTATTTACTTCCTGTGACATCAACTAGTCAAAATATAAAACCTGTTTTTTAGCAAATCTGCTAGGGCCTTCAAAAAGTTGGTGCTGACTTATCAGCTCAGTTTTCTGTACTAAAATATTTACTTGGATTTACTCCAATTCTGGACACTGTTCCACATCATGGAAACAGATGATTGTTTTAGATGAAATTATGGGAGTTATGGTATATTCAAACTATGGAATTGAGTAATAATAATAGAATATTGTGAAATACGTATCTTATTCAATTATTCATACCTCTGTCCCAAATTTTCCCACTGTGTTCCTTACAGCCTGCTTTCAGTGAGTACCGTTCACTTTCACTGGCAGCTTATCTATTGGTCCACAGGAAGCTTATCTTTAAACAAAACACCAGATGGCAGCCTCTAATATTATATTAGTCCCAAGGCTCAATCCCTCTGTTCATCTTGTGACCTTGTATTGAAACATTTACTCCTTCAAATTACTAAGATATTGCCTTATTAGAGGGCTATCTGAAAGCCACTAATATTACCATTCACTTTCACTCGTCTCCATATCGGTTTCCTTCAACGAGGACCCTCCCTTTCTTCCCAATTTTTTAAACCATTATTTTACCAGGTAAGTTGACTGAGAACACATTCTCATTTGCAGCAACAACCTAGGGAATGGTTACAGGGGAGAGGAGGGGGATGAATGAGCCAATCATAAACAGGGGATTATTGTGCCCATGATGGTTTGAGGGCCAGATTGGGAATTTAGCCAGGACACCAGGGTTAATACTCCTACTCTTACAATAAGTGCCATGGAATCTTTAATGACCTCAGAGAGTCAGGACACCCATTTAACAGCCCATCCGAAAGACAGCACCCTACACAGGGCAGTGTCCCCAATCACTGCCCTGGGGAATTGGGATATTTTTTTAGACCAGAGGAAAGACTGCCTCCTACTGGCCCTCCAACACCACTTCCAGCAGCATCTGGTTTCCCATCCAAGAACTGACCAGGACCAACCCTACTTAGCTTCATAAGCAAGCCAGCAGTGGTATGCAGGGTGGTATGCTGTTGGCAATAGGATAGACCCTCTCAATCACTACTGCTAATGCACACAGATCACCATCAAACTGTGTTCTGCTTTCACCGCCACTGTAAGGTTTCAAAACATACAAAATAAACATTATAACTTTTTCCTTATTAGAAGGCAGTGATTGCATTTAAGTCTACTCTTAATATTTATTACCAATTTCTGTTGGATATTCACTTTCTGCTTCACACTCATTAAATGTCTATTATTTTGAGATTCATATGTAATGCGCCAAAATTATAAAATACATTGGCCAATTCAGAAGGGGAGCAATAAACTTCGGAGAGCTTTTTAAAGTAGCTATCTAGACTAGAGTTTCTTTCTGGGATCAACAGTCCACTGTCATTGGAATATTCTGTCCATAAGGTTTCTGGCATCTGAGACAAAATAGACAGGGAGGCAGTGTCAGACCCCCACTCCTCCTGGGAGTGCCCTCTCCTCAATTTCCCTGCATACTCATTGGTTTAATATCTGATCTTTTGGGACATCAACGAAAACTCTATCTGGGGTACAATAAACTGTAGCATTAAGTTTAGTTAACAAGTCTCTACCTAACAAGTTACGGTTGGGTGGGTGAACACAGAAAATCATTTTCAACATTCATTGATCCTATGGAATGGGGCATAGGTTTTGTTTCACCATGTGTTATTGGGGTGGAGGAAATACCAAAAGCCTCCAAACGTTTGCCTGGTACTGTATCTTTGGAGAGGGCATAACAGGTTAAGGCTTTGGAGAGGGCGCGACCATCAGAAGTCATTTCATGACTCATGACCCAAATATCTATCTTTGGAGAGGACGCGACCCTCAGAAGTAATGCCATGACTCATGACCCAAATATCTATCTTTGGAGAGGGCGCGACCATCAGAAGTAATGCCATGACTCATGACCCAAATATCTATCTTTGGAGAGGACGCGACCCTCAGAAGTCATTTCATGCCTCTTGACCCAAATATCTATCTTTGGAGAGGACGCGACCCTCAGAAGTAATGCCATGACTCATGACCCAAATATCTATCTTTGGAGAGGACGCGACCATCAGAAGTCATTTCATGACTCATGACCCAAATATCTATCTTTGGAGAGGGCGCGACCCTCAGAAGTAATGCCATGACTCATGACCCAAATATCTATCTTTGGAGAGGACGCGACCATCAGAAGTAATGCCATGACTCATGACCCAAATATCTATCTTTGGAGAGGACGCGACCATCAGAAGTCATTTCATGCCTCATGACCCAAATATCTATCTTTGGAGAGGACGCGACCCTCAGAAGTAATGCCATGACTCATGACCCAAATATCTATCTTTGGAGAGGACGCGACCATCAGAAGTCATTTCATGCCTCATGACCCAAATATCTATCTTTGGAGAGGACGCGACCATCAGAAGTAATGCCATGACTCATGACCCAAATATCTATCTTTGGAGAGGACGCGACCATCAGAAGTAATGCCATGACTCATGACCCAAATATCTATCTTTGGAGAGGACGCGACCATCAGAAGTCATTTCATGCCTCATGACCCAAATATCTATCTTTGGAGAGGGCGCGACCCTCAGAAGTAATGCCATGACTCATGACCCAAATATCTATCTTTGGAGAGGACGCGACCATCAGAAGTAATGCCATGACTCATGACCCAAATATCTATCTTTGGAGAGGACGCGACCCTCAGAAGTAATGCCATGACTCATGACCCAAATATCTATCTTTGGAGAGGACGCGACCATCAGAAGTAATGCCATGACTCATGACCCAAATATCTATCTTTGGAGAGGACGCGACCATCAGAAGTAATGCCATGACTCATGACCCAAATATCTATCTTTGGAGAGGGCGCGACCATCAGAAGTCATTTCATGACTCATGACCCAAATATCTATCTTTGGAGAGGGCGCGACCCTCAGAAGTAATGCCATGACTCATGACCCAAATATCTATCTTTGGAGAGGACGCGACCATCAGAAGTAGTGCCATGACTCATGACCCAAATATCTATCTTTGGAGAGGACGTGACCATCAGAAGTAATGCCATGACTCATGACCCAAATATCTATCTTTGGAGAGGACGCGACCATCAGAAGTCATTTCATGACTCATGACCCAAATATCTATCTTTGGAGAGGACGCAACCCTCAGAAGTAATGCCATGACTCATGACCCAAATATCTATCTTTGGAGAGGGCGCGACCATCAGAAGTCATTTCATGGCTCTTGACCCAAATATCTATCTTTGGAGAGGACGCGACCATCAGAAGTCATTTCATGACTCATGACCCAAATATCTATCTTTGGAGAGGACGCGACCATCAGAAGTAATGCCATGACTCATGACCCAAATATCTATCTTTGGAGAGGACGCGACCATCAGAAGTAATGCCATGACTCATGACCCAAATATCTATCTTTGGAGAGGACGCTACCATCAGAAGTAATGCCATGACTCATGACCCAAATATCTATCTTTGGAGAGGACGCGACCATCAGAAGTAATGCCATGACTCATGACCCAAATATCTATCTTTGGAGAGGACGCGACCATCAGAAGTCATTTCATGACTCATGACCCAAATATCTATCTTTGGAGAGGACGCGACCATCAGAAGTCATTTCATGACTCATGACCCAAATATCTATCTTTGGAGAGGACGCGACCCTCAGAAGTAATGCCATGACTCATGACCCAAATATCTATCTTTGGAGAGGACGCGACCATCAGAAGTCATTTCATGACTCATGACCCAAATATCTATCTTTGGAGAGGACGCGACCATCAGAAGTAATGCCATGACTCATGACCCAAATATCTATCTTTGGAGAGGACGCTACCATCAGAAGTAATGCCATGACTCATGACCCAAATATCTATCTTTGGAGAGGACGCGACCATCAGAAGTAATGCCATGACTCATGACCCAAATATCTATCTTTGGAGAGGACGCTACCATCAGAAGTAATGCCATGACTCATGACCCAAATATCTATCTTTGGAGAGGACGCGACCATCAGAAGTAATGCCATGACTCATGACCCAAATATCTATCTTTGGAGAGGACGCGACCCTCAGAAGTAATGCCATGACTCATGACCCAAATATTTAACGGAGCTTCGGCATAATTGCATCTTACTGGGGGAAACTTGATGACAATTTTCTGCTAAAAAAATCAACAATGACTGAGCGTCCTTGTGACATAATTCTTCTGATTGTGAGCAAACCAACAAACGGTCAACATACTGAACCAAAATACTCCCTCCAGGAGCAACAAAAGAAGAGAAGAGAAAAGAAAGAAAGCATTAGCTAAATCAATTACTGAAAAACAACAACTTCATGGAGGCACCTGGGATAAACAGTGTTAGGCATCAGGGGTACTCTAGCATCTACAGCATCATTTACTATTCTAAGGTCTTGCACAACACGATAATCACCAGATTGTTTCCTAACAGGGAAAATTGTTCTGTTACATGGCGAATTCGGGCAGAGAACCAGAGCGCCTCTTTCAACAAGCGCACTATGAATGGGAATGACTACCCAGACTATTTGCATAGCCCCAACCCTTCTGCGCCGCTGCTACTCTTTGTTATTATCGATGCATAGTTACTTTGATAACTCTACCTACATGTACATATTACCTCAACTAACCGGTGCCCCCGCACATTGACTATGTACCGGCACCCCCTGTATATATCCTCGCTATTGTTATTTTATTGCTGCTCTTTAATTATTTGTTACTTTTATTTGTTACTTTTTTGGGGGTATTTTCTTAAAACTGCATTGTTGGTTAAGTGCTTGTAAGTAAGCATTTCACTGTTGTATTCGGCGCATGTGACAAATAAAATTAGATTTGATTTGATACCCTTTTTGGCTTCTTTGCTGAGAGGGTACTGAGCTTTGTAAGTTCTATGGGTGCTTTTTGGAACAAGCTCAACTTGTGCAGCTCCTTTCATGCATGCAATGTCGGTCTTTGATTTAGCCCACAGTTCTTCAGGTATATCTTTTAGCCAATCATTGATCAACAGGAATTGGTTATTTTCTTGATGTTGTCATTGCAGTAGCACAGTATGGGGAAGAGAAAGTTGCTGTTGGAGCTGACCACTTTCTCTCTTCTTCCCAAGCCACCCAATCAGTTGTTTCCATCACTTTCTTCATCTGAACAGCTACATCTTTCCATTGTGTTCCAGGAGCTTTTGATAAGCTACAGTGGGGAACAGAGCCAGGGAGTTCATACAGACTCATCATGGTATCCGTCAGCAACACTCCAGCTGCTACGAAGTCTTCTCCTCTGTATATCTCATTCATGGTTATCTCATCTTTCTCTTTTTGTTTTGACAATCTCTGTTGGTATTCAGGGTCCTCTTCACATAAGGGAACAGCAGCAGTAGAATGTAGTTGTTCAGACACTTCCCGGTTAGCATGCAACGGGGAAGAGAGGGATTTCTATCTCAGCTGTCCCTCAACATGTTGATCATTCAAGGGCCCAATATAGTAACAGTTCATCAGGCATGGGAGGATTCCATTTTCTCTCAATCCCAATGATAATCCTTCTTCAGTACAGGCAACAGATAAATTCATTTTTTCTTTGAGGGGGACAGACATGGCAGAATTCTATGTTTGATTAGCTCGGGGAAGCAAGGGATTGAAGATGCATAAGGAGTAATAAGAGAGATTACTGAATGAGCTAATCAAACATAAAATTCTGCCATGTCTCTCCCCCTCAAATAAAAAATGAATTTAACTGTTGCCTGTACTGAAGAAGGATTGTCATAAAGGGGTTTTGGGTGGACAAAATTGGTACATTTTAGCAGTTGACAGGTCTCTTCTGGTTCTTCATCATTGTTTTCTTCATTCTGTTTCCGCCTCATCCCACGGTTGGGAGCCCCTCATCCACCTCCTCTTCCAAATGGTTTGTCCACCTGCACGACAACAGGTGGTGACGGCCACTCTCCTTGGCCTTCTCCTACTCCAAGACAGTGTCTTGAGAAACGTCCTAACTTCCCACAGTTGTAGCAGCTCCAGTCTCTCCCTCCGTCAGCAGGAACCCCTCGTCCAGGACAGTGTCTTGAGAAACGCCCTAACTTCCCACAGTTGTAGCAGCTCCAGTCTCTCCCTCCGTCAGCAGAAACCCCTCGTCCAGGACAGTGTCTTGAGAAATGTCCTAACTTCCCACAGTTGTAGCAGCTCCAGTCTCTCCCTCCGTCAGCTCCTAATCCAACAGCTCCTCCACCTGGCACAGGCCCACCTTTAAGTGGGTTATATGGGGTTGGGAGGCCACCATCTCCGTCTGCTGGTGGAGGATTTGGTAGTGGCGGATACAAGGGGGGCCCCATGAAATGGTTGCCCTCTGAGAAAGGCCAGCCAGGCTTCTTCTCCTTCTTTCTCTTCAAGTTGGCCTCTCACAGAAATCTCCATCTGTCCATCTGGTCCAGTCTTATGTTTGGTTCCAATCAAATCAAATCAAACTTTATTTGTCATGTGTGCCGAATGCAACAGGTCAGTACCCCACTAACAAATGTTTTATCCACTGCACTACACAGCCCTTTTGGTTCCCAGCATGGATCCTCCATCCTATGCTTACTATTTCCCTTTCCCATATTAAATCATTTGTTGAACTCTTTCAGTTTATCACACCATCCCACACTCACACAACTCGCACACCAGGGCTAAACCCCTGTTCAGTTAATTAGTGAATCACACAATACTCACATCCACATTCACCCAGTACTATTCCCAAACACATTCAGTAATCTCCCTTATTACTCCTTATGCATCTTCAACAATTGTCTTGTTGTTACTTCCTATGTATACATATGTATCTTCAACGGTTCTCTTGCCGCTACTTCCTATACATATAAAATAGCACCTCGTGCTCAATAACACCTTGTGCTATTATCATTGATTCTCAGACCTTTAGACACGTCTCATAAATGCCTAAAGACAATTGTCAGTGGGGCTTTTCCTTCCCTCACTCTAGCCTTCTCCTAAGACTAGTTATAGCGTTCTCTTAAGACTTTTGGGATCCTGAGTGGCACAGCGGTCTAAGGCACTGCAGCTCAGTATTAGAGGTGTCACCACAGATCCTGGTTCGATTCCAGGCAGTATCACAACCGGCCTTGATTGGGAGTCTCATAGGGGGGTGCACAATTGGCCCAGCCTCGTCCGGGTTAAGGTTTGACTGGGGTAGGCTGGCATTGTAACTAAGAATTTGTTCTTAACTGACTAGTCTAGTTAAAAAATAAAAAGATGATGTTACCTTTCTTCATTGTTATGTTTGGTTTTATTGTTGTATTTTTTTTCTTCTTCAACACATTCATTTAAATTGACTTAGTGAAATCAGTTGAGTTGTCCTTCTAGGTTTCGTAGATGTTGTGTTTCCTCCCAGATGCGTCCCACAGTGGAGGTCTGTTATGAGTGGGTCCTCACCCTCTTTTAGTGAGACGGGAATTTCCCTTTGCTCCTTCCCAAGAATATGCCACCGGTGTTCCCTCTCAGACCTTCATCGAAGGATCACGTCGAGGAGATCAAACATCCTGTTCATGATGCCACGATTGTCATGGAAATTCACCACTAAGGACTCAAACTCAATGTAAACAAATCAATCTTTATTATAATGGCCAGAGGTTCACAAAATCAATCCAAGCTTGATGAAAACTCTGAATAGGGTGTTCCATTTCAGTCCTCTTATACTGCTACATAAACAAGTCATATAAGCATGATTTAAATTATTCATTATTTATCATTAATGTTGTTTGCTGAACGTGACTGACTGACACCTCATGAGGCTTCTTCTCTCAAAGCTGGGACCTTGAGACTGAGATACTGATTTTGGTACCCAAAACAATGTTCTGGGCGTACTGCCAATTGGTCTGAAGAGAACTGTATCACAGTCACCTGGAGGGATGTGTACAATTCATTGCTATCTCTTCAGACACCAACATTTTCCCTCAAGTCCAATATCTTGACTGCTGACATGCAAAACATTTTGGAACTGTATCAACAGTGGACTAGTGAAAAAAATACTGAAAGATACATTTTTGAGCGGAGTCTCCCTTTAAGAATTTCATAATTTAACCACCAAGGCAAAGGACTTCACAAGGAAATAGTTTAAAAATGTATTTGATAAATAGCACTGTAACAGTATAACGATTACAGTGTATGGACTTTGACAGTAGCCTACAGCAAAGCTACATTTAGAAGAATATAATAGATTTTATATGGACCAGTGAGTTGAAATCTAAGCAGGGCATTATCCGAAGCGGAACAGATAGCGTTCCTCTTTCAGGGGGGAAGATTTAGCATCGAGCACCGACCGATCATGGCGGCCCTTGGCAGTCGTGGAAATCGTCTTGACAATTCTCCAAACAGACAATTAAAATCTGTTTTAGCATCTCCAGAGAAAGTTCGTGAACTTCTCAACGCAGGTGTGTTGTCGGATGAAAACAGATCAACTGGGTAAGATTTTGGAGAATTAACGAATGCAAATTGTTAGGGACCTAACGTTAACTAGTTCGCTAGTTTGCTAGCTAGCTTACTGTGGCTGGCTAGCTAACTAGATACCCAGTTACGGATCTAGTTTCCACATGTTGCATTACATTAGCAAGCAAGATGCACACTTTATTGAGACAGGTTTTTTTATGCCTTTCTTACTCGACAGCTAATTTGTGTTTGTTTTGTTATTTTACAATACTGTCTGGCCATTATAGCTGTCTATGTTACGTAGTGGCATGTTCCGTAAACGGTCAATAATATATGCAATGTAAATAATAGTCACAAATGATCGAGACATTTAATTGCAGTATTGTTTTCAAAGTAGATGCTGCATGCGCCACTGTAGTAACATACAATGTCTTCGAGTATGAACTTGGTTATATGTTTTTTTTATACCATATTTGATTGCTCACATGGGTCCACATGTGTGTTCATAAATTAGGGTTTGTAGCTATCAAATTACTGGAGTGGCTTATGTCATAACCCTCGAAGTACCAGCATGAGGTGAAAATGGCATCCATATTGGTCAGGGAGAAATCCAAACCAGTGTAATTGGAATGAACTGCAGTAGAGGCATAGTCCTAATTTTACTTATGCAGGAAAATAAAAGTAAGGTATGTGTTATATCAGAAATTGTGACAATATTTTAGGTTGAGAGCAATTGCACATAATTTAATAGTTTATACAGGTTTTATACCAATGTTCTGTATAAATGTCCTCTAAAATATATGTAAACAGACCATCATAAATATCTAATTGTTTGTTTTCTTGGAAAGATGTGAGTGCTATTTAAAGATACAATATCAGTGCTTGTTGCATTTACATCTTGTCTAAGTCCTATCATCAACTAATGTCAGCCAGTGTCTGGCTGTGGATTGACTGCATTGTTTGAATGGAATGTTGGCATATTGGCAGTTAATTAAAACAATTTATGGTATCATACCTTTAAAACTATCTGGCTAGCTAGCTAACAAACGTACAGTGCAGATAAACGCATTATGAAAGGGATGATCAACAATATTGAAAATAATAAAGGATGTGGAAGGTGTGTTTAACGATGTGCTAGCGGAGTGGCATTATTTTCCAGAGAACGCATACAGCCCTGAGTTAATTATCCCTTATATACCATGGCTATAATGAACACATTTGCCACTAGAAATGTGTTCATCATCCACTGAAGTAGCAAGTTTACTAGGTAGCTACAATAGTTTCCGTGGTAACCGATGTGAGAGAAATTACGTATTTACCTGATTTATTGAATATTAATAGTTAACAACTATATGCTTAACAAATAGTGAGAGATATTCATGACTAATGCTGTGCTTCTGTAGAGGGTTGGCTCCTCTCTTACACATTCACTCCTCTCAGCTGGTTTAGGCGTGTAGTCAAGGACTTTCTTGGAGACTACGGGATAGAGAGAACTTGAGGGACGGAATAACCTGTTAGCTTTGCTTCTGAGTAACTTGGTCACATAGTATAAGACAAGAGTGACCACAGTTCTTGAGTCTATCCTTTTTCTTTTACTATCTTCCAAGGGCACAGCTGTGTGGAGATATGAAGAGAAGAGGCTAGCTTGAACTGAAAGGAGAAACGGAACTGCTGTTATCACTTGTTTGTGCTCTATGATCTCACACTACCAATACACATAGGCACAAGAGGATAATAAGGTAGCTTATGATGCCCCGGGCTGCTGGGGATGGGTGGAACCAACCATGACTAAGCAGTTTTTGGGTTTCTATATAAACCCCTTGCATTTATGTATTATTCGGACTCTCAATGATCACTTCTGGGTGGTCGTTGACCAGCTCCATTATTGCAAAAATGAATCAATATTAAGGTATAATTGTTTGAAGAAATAAGTCTCTCTCCTTATTGGGTAGAATTTCCATGACATGAAACCACCAGACTTGCTAGTTTATCTATCCAAACCATCAGTCCTAGCTTGCTATTATGAAAATAAAATTCAACAATACCAATAATGTTTTCAAGTTGACTTTTGCTTTCAAACGCAGCACAAACAAAACATGTAAATATGAACTATGGCCATTGAATTCTACCATAGAAATATACTGTGCATTATAGGGAAATACGCTCTGGAATGCCCTTCAAGCCAATCAGAAACAAGTTTTCAATGATGCCATGGTATAATTAAGCAATAAGGCCCGAGGGGGTATGGTAAACTCAGCAAAAAAAAAGGAGCGTCATCTCACTGTCAACTGAGTTTATTTTCAGCAAACTTAACATGTGTAAATATTTGTACAAACGTAACAAGATTCAACAACAGACAAACTGGACAAGTTCCACAGACATGTGACTAACAGAAATAGAATGTGTCCCTGAAAAAATGGGGTTCCAAATCAAAAGTAATAGTCCGTATCTGGTGTGGCCACCAGCTACATTAAGTACTGCAGTGCATCTCCTCCTTATGGACTGCACCAGATTTGCCAGTTCTTGCTGTGAGATGTTACCCTGCTCTTCCACCAAGGCACCTGCAAGTGTCCGGACATTTCTGGGTGGAATGGCCCTAGCCCTCACCCTCCGATCCAACGGGTCCCAGACGTGCTCAATGGGATTGAGATCCGGGCTCTTAACTGGCCATGGCAGAACACTGACATTCCTGTCTTGCAGTAGCATTGTCATGCTGGAGGGTCATATCAGGATGAGCCTGCAGGAAGGGTACTACATGAGGGAGGAGGATGTCTTCCCTGTAACGCACAGCGTTGAGATTGCCTGCAATGACAACAAGCTCAGTCCGATGATGCTGTGACAAACCGCCCCAGACCATGAAGGACCCTCCACCTTCAAATCGATCCCTCTCCAGAGTACAGGCCTCCGTGTAACGCTCATTCCTTCGACGATAAACACGAATCCAACCATCACCACTGGTGAGACAAACGTGACTCGTCAGTGAAGAGCACTTTTTTCCGGTCCTGCGATGGTGGGTTTGTGCCCATAGGCGACGTTGTTGCCGGTGATGTCGGGTGAGGACCTGCCTTACAACAGGCCTACAAGCCCTCAGTCTAGCCTCTCTCAGCCTATTGGGAACAGTCTAAGCACGGATGGAGGGATTGTACGTTCCTGGTGTAACTCGGGCAGTTGTTGTTGCCTCCATCCTGTACAAGTCCCGCAGGTGTGATCGGATGTACCGATCCTGTGCAGGTGTTGTTACACGTGGTCTGCCACTGCGAGGACGATCAGCTGTCCATCCTGTCTCTCTGTAGCGCTGTCTTAGGCATCTCACAGTACGGACATTGCAATGTATTGCCCTGGCCACATCTGTAGTCCTCATGCCTCCTTGCAGCATACCTAAGGCACGTTCACGCAGATGATCAAGGACCCTGGGCATCTTTCTTTTGGGTTTTTAGAGTCAATAGAAAGGCCTCTTTAGTGTCCTAATTTTTCATAACTGTGACCTTAATTGCCTACCGTCTGTAAGCTGTTAGTGTCTTAACGACTGTTCCACAGGTGTATGTTCATTAATTGTTTATGGTTCATTGAACAAGCATGGGAAACAGTGTTTAAACCTTTTACAATGATGATCTGTGAAGTTATTTGGATATTTATGAATTATTTTTGAAAACCGGTTCCTGAAAAAGGGACATTTCTTTTTTTTACTGAGTTTTAATGGCCAATATTCCACGGCTAAGGGCTGTTCTTACGTACGACAATAAGCGGAGCGCTAGGACACAGCCCTTAGCCATGGTATATTGGCCATATATCACAACCCCCTGAGGTACCTTGTTGATATTGATGAACTGTTTACCAACAAAATTAGAGCAGTGAAAATAAATGTATTGTCATGGTATACGGTCTGATATACCACGGCTTTCAGCCAATCAGCATTCAGGGCTTGAACCACCCAGTTTATAATTTACACTGTTATGACAGCACTGGCAAACCATGGTGGACCAACTCCCTGACCAAAATGGCTGACCTTTATCCATCATAAGAAGGTCCATGACCATTCTAGTATTCTAATTCCATGGTTGGTACACTGTGTACATGCGATGTTGCTGACTTGTGAGCGTGCGCGACACAGAATATCATACATAACATTTTTAAAGTACCCTATACGAATTGTTGTATTTGATGAATGTTTGTTTAGCCCTGTAACTATAGCTAATGCAAATTCCTTCTGTGACATTTTTTTTCTTCTTGTGAATTTCAGTGTTCAGGGGGAGCTGGATAAGGTGGCACCAAACGGCAACAGTCAAGTTCCTTGTGAAGCGTCTAACAAAGAAGCCTTTTTCACAAGAGTCGAGTCCTACTCTATATCCTTTCTGCATCCACGCTGCGACATTACATGTTATACTGCCAAAGAGTTGTGTGGATAACCTTTTGAGTAGTACTGTAGTTGTCCAGCACAACCTTTGTTGTCTTTTACACACTAATAACATTGCCTACATTCCCCTTTTCACATTTTTCATCAAGAATATATATTTTTCCTATTTATTTAATCATAATGCTCATTATGATTATATCTAGTGTGCTGTGTAAACTTCCTGTGTAAAAAAGTTTCCTTAGCGGGAGCACTGTCTGAGATGGGCAGGAAAGCCCCGCACTCTTTCCCCCCTGAAGTGTGCCAGCTATGGCTGGATCAACGTAGGATGTGACATGTTGAAATGTTCAAGTTGCCAGGCTTTCCTCTGTGCATCACTACAACCAACCCTGGACTTCCAGAAATGTGAGCAGAGCAACTGGTTTTGACACCCCCTGCTGAACATTCAACCATTATTGCAAAAGCCTTTGTTTTTGTTATTGTTTTAAACACAGAATGTTGTCATTAATTTGTAGCTGAATACTTGCCCCTACTTCTTTCCTCACCATAGATGATTCCCGGATAGCAGAGATAACTAGACAACTACAGACACAGCATGATAAGTTTTGTCCATGGCCAGACTTTCCATGCCCAGGTAATACAAAACTTTAATTAATTAATCCTCTTGTTGATTGTCTGTGTTCATTAGGCAACAAAAGGAAGAAATTGTATGGATGTACTGAAACAGGGAGGGACTACCTGGACTTGTCCAATAAGTAACAGTCATTTTTAAAATTTCTGTTGTGTGCCTTACTGAACATGACCGTGATGTTGTATTGCCGTTTTAGACCGGTTCTGGCTTGTCCCGGCGAACGAGCCATCAGTGCTGCTCAGTGCTTTCCTGGTGCGCTTTCACACCACCTGTCTCCTGGAGCAGCAGCTACCTGCCATGAAGCCAGAACAGCTTAAAACCATGGTGAGGGAGGGGAGCCATGTTCCTACACAACAATGAATCACCTATAGAAAGATGGGCTCTGTCCAGATACTAGCCCCCTCTGCTAGCCCCTTCCCCTTATGGAGGTCTATCTATGAACCCTTGGTTTGGGAATGCAGTGCAGCTTTTTCCCCCACATGGCTTCTTGCATTACGATCCATTATTTACATTTAAGTCATTTGGCAGACGCTCTTATCCAGAGCGACTTACAAATTGGTGAATTCACCTTATGACATCCAGTGGAACAGCCACTTTACAATAGTGCATCTAAATCATTTAAGGGGGGGGTGAGAACGATTACTTTATCCTGTCCTAGGTATTCCTTAAAGAGGTGGGGTTTCAGGTGTCTCCGGAAGGTGGTGATTGACTCCGCTGTCCTGGCGTCGTGAGGGAGTTTGTTCCACCATTGGGGGGCCAGAGCAGCGAACAGTTTTGACTGGGCTGAGCGGGAACTGTACTTCCTCAGTGGTAGGGAGGCGAGCAGGCCAGAGGTGGATGAACGCAGTGCCCTTGTTTGGGTGTAGGGCCTGATCAGAGCCTGGAGGTACTGCGGTGCCGTTCCCCTCACAGCTCCGTAGGCAAGCACCATGGTCTTGTAGCGGATGCGAGCTTCAACTGGAAGCCAGTGGAGAGAGCGGAGGAGCGGGGTGACGTGAGAGAACTTGGGAAGGTTGAACACCAGACGGGCTGCGGCGTTCTGGATGAGTTGTAGGGGTTTAATGGCACAGGCAGGGAGCCCAGCCAACAGCGAGTTGCAGTAATCCAGACGGGAGATGACAAGTGCCTGGATGCAGAAAGGGAAGAGAGGAGGGTTGAGGAGGCAGAATCAGGAGATAGGTTGGAGAAGGTATGAGCAGAGGGAAGAGATGATAGGATGGAAGAGGAGAGAGTAGCGGGGGAGAGAGAACGAAGGTTGGGACGGCGCGGTACCATCCGAGTAGGGGAAGTGTTGGATGAGAGGGAAAAGGATACAAGGTAGTGGTCGGAGACTTGGAGGGGAGTTGCAATGAGGTTAGTGGAAGAACAGCATCTAGTAAAGATGAGGTCGAGCGTATTGCCTGCCTTGTGAGTAGGGGGGGAAGGTGAGAGGGTGAGGTCAAAAGAGGAGAGGAGTGGAAAGGAGGCAGAGAGGAATGAGTCAAAGGTAGACGTGGGGAGGTTAAAGTCGCCCAGGACTGTGAGAGGTGAGCCGTCTTCAGGAAAGGAGCTTATCAAGGCATCAAGCTCATTTGATGAACTCTCCGAGGGAACCTGGAGGGCGATAAATGATAAGGATGTTAAGCTTGAAAGGGCTGGTAACTGTGACAGCATGGAATTCAAAGGAGGCGATAGACAGATGGGTAAGGGGAGAAAGAGAGAATGACCACTTGGGAGAGATGAGGATCCCGGTGCCACCACCCCGCTGACCAGAAGCTCTCGGGGTGTGCGAGAACACGTGGGCGGACGAAGAGAGAGCAGTAGGAGTAGCAGTGTTATCTGTGGTGATCCATGTTTCCGTCAGTGCCAAGAAGTCGAGGGACTGGAGGGAGGCGCATAGGCTGAGATGAACTCTGCCTTGCTGGCCGCAGATCGGCAGTTCCAGAGGCTACCGGAGACCTGGAACTCCACGTGGGTCGTGCGCGCTGGGACCACCAGATTAGGGTGGCCGCGGCCACGCGGTGTGGAGCGTTTGTATGGTCTGTGCAGAGAGGAGAGAACAGGGATAGATAGACACATAGTTGACAGGCTACAGAAGAGGCTACGCTAATGCAAAGGAGATTGGAATGACAAGTGGACTACACGTCTCGAATGTTCAGAAAGTTAAGCTTACGTAGCAAGAATCTTATTGACTAAAATGATTGAAATGATACAGTACTGCTGGAGTAGGCTAGCTGGCAGTGGCTGCGTTGTTGACTTTGTAGGCTAGCTGGCAGTGGCTGCGTTGTTGACACTACACTAATCAAGTCGTTCCGTCGAGTGTAATAGTTTCTACAGTGCTGCTATTCGGGGGCTAGCTGGCTAGCTAGCAGTGTTGATTACGTTACGTTAAAAGAACGACAATAGCTGGCTAGCTAACCTAGAAAATCGCTCTAGACTACACAATTGTCTTAGATACAAAGACGGCTATGTAGCTAGCTAGCTACGATCAAACAAATCAAATCGTTGTACTGTAATGAAGTGAAATGAAAATGTGATACTACCTGTGGAGCGAAGCGGAATGTTGAAGACGGAGATTATCCTTTGCACAAAGACAATCCCTCTCATCTCACCACTTTGTTTCCCTGCAGTCTTTGACGGAGGATGTGATTAGCACTCTACTGCAGTTGATTGAGGATGAACAGAAGAAGCAGGGCAGGTCCCCTCTGAAGTCCACCTCTGATGCCCTGGCTGTCCAGGTGGCTGCCTGCATCGTGGCCCTCTGTGGCTGGACTGGAAGGTTAGACAAGGCTCACAATCTCCTTTTTATTGACCAAAAAATGTAGAGACGAAACATTGTAACATTAGAAAAATACCAGGTCACTCTTACCAGATTGTGGCACTTAAAAGCCTTTATTGAATTGGCATCTCCATGTAGGAAAGTTAAGACAAGAAAATGTTTTTAACTTTTAATTTTGTAAAGCAAAAAGCTGCTTAGCATATTAACTCAACTATTTTTTTTTCTTCCCCTCTGTATTCGTGTTATATTAATAGTTTTGTTTCCACCTTCTCCTCTTGCTGTTTTTGCAGCCCAGCTCTGCACGCCACGAGCCTACCCCTCCTCACCTGCTCCTTCTGCATGCGCAAAGTGGGTCTGTGGAACTTCCACCAGATGGAGGGAACGGGAAAAGAGGTAGAGGGAGATGTCCCAAAGTCCCCCACAACCCCGACGTCATCTACACCCCTGCCTGCACCCGAGGCCCAGGGGGACAGGAAGACTCCCACCTCGCCCTCACCTTCTCCCTACCGCAGGGGGCTGCGGAGCCAGGACAAGACCAGAGGCTCAGAACAGGTAGGTCTCAGGCAAGGCAGGCCACTTGAACTGGACGAATAGGTTAAGGTGGGAGTTGGAAGTTCTAGCAAACCTGTTTCTCCAGTTTCTCGGTTCTTTGTAGCTTTCATAATGTTGTAACATGGACTCTCATACCTCTAATCATGGATCTGTTTGTTAAAGTTGTTCTCTGTTGATTGTGTCTTGGCAGCCTGTGGGCAATCCGTCCCCCATGGTGGTCCGCACCCGCAGTAGGGACTCTCCCAGCCCCAGCGAGGAGCAGCCTGGCCCTCTGCCCAGGGGGAAGAGGCCCATGACCGGGGGCCGAGGCCAGGGGGAGGGGACAGGGAGCGAGGGGACTGCTTCGGGGGGCTCCAGCCCCCAACGCAACCCCAAACGCATGTGCCTCTCCTCAGCCAGTAGCCCTGTAAGTCTTTACTCTCTGTGTTTGCACCAGGTGTGTCTGGATCGTCCAGACCTGGTGTGTGTGTGTGTGTGTGTGTGTGTCTACTCTGTAGCAGATATAATACAGACAAATCTATCATCTATTTTAACACCACCCTTACCTAAAAATGTCTGCCTTGTTTTAACTGATCTTGGCCACTGGGGTGCATGGGGGAGGGGAATGCACTTCAAGGTGAAGTTAAAGTACTAAACTGACTCATGAGCAGCATCTAACTTCACCCTACTCCGGTGCATGCCACAAGCTATGCAACAGTTGACCGTTTGACTTTCTCCATTCTCTTGTTTTCAGGATGGCCCCCTGCATAGGAGTGTGTTTGACCCACTAGCCCAGCACAGAGACTGGTGCCCCTGGGTGAATGTAGGCAAGGAGAACACCCAGCCCACTGGTGGTGTACCCCTGCTGGGCCAAGACGGAGAGCACCAGCAGGGCTGGAAGGCTGCACTCACTCTCCTCCTCCCCATGAAGAAGTACTTCAGCCCAAACAAGGCAGCCAGTCCCCTACAGGTGAGAATCAAAAACCTGGATGTGGTAAAATGGTGGTCCTGTGTCTCACTTGGTTGAGCATGGCTCTAACAATTCCAGCATTGTGGGTTTGATTCCTGCTGGGACCACCCATATGAAAATGTAAGCTTCCAAGGATGTAAGTCACTCTGGATAAAAGCATCTGCAAAAATGGCATACTATTATGACAATGGAGAAATGTATATTGCATTGTTAGTTTCAGCATTTGGTCATACCTCTGCTATATGAGCAAGCTTCCATTTCTAACACTTATGTTCCCTCTTTCCTGCAGGGTCCACATGACAAGTCTAAAAGAGTGTTTGCTATCTTCCGTCAGTGGCAGGTATCTTCCCCATCTCAGTAAGGTCTTCCTCTCTCCACCCCAGAGACAGGATCATCGTGACATTCTCCATTGATATTCTTCCCTGTGGTATGCTGTACTGTACTAGTTGCACTGACAGTGGTTTCATATCCGTGTGTTTCTCCCATCCGTTAAGTCAGGTTTACAATCATGGGGGGGTGATATGAATTGAAGTACAGATGAGGATGGTTTTGCCAATGAACTTTGGAATGTTGCCCGGCTGCATGGTTCGAAAGCGATGAGTTCTTCAGACATTGCCCACCAAGGAAATTCTGTTCTGAATGCAGTTTTTTAAAAGTGTGTTGACTTTACACTAAACTTAGAACCCACAGAATGCAATGGCACACGGACACTGCCTGGTCACAGACCTGCGCCTTGCCTTGTTTGTTTTACCTCCTATGAAGACCACATGTGCTCTTGTCCTGTCGTGTGTCTATGGCATATATGAGGGACAAGGACTCTGAAATCTACCCCGTGAGAAAGAGCCATCTGGCTTACACTGGAAAAAAAGTCAAATGTATTATCTTCAAAGAGTATACTCTGTCATGTAGAAGTGTAAACATTTATTTACATTTTTACCCTAAATGCTGTGAGGAAGTCATTTTTTTCAGTGCTGTTTTTTTTCCAGAGAGTATAAAGACGTAGATATAGGATTTCTAAACTTTAGGCGTACTAAAATATTTTGCAATTTTGTTACACAAATGTTTTTTGTAACTTTGAAAAAGCTTTTTAGTTGTGTTAGTTTGCAAGTCTAACGTGCTAAAGGGAGGGAGGGTGAAATATTTTAATTGTAGATGTTAAACCAGGTAGAACAAATCATTTGCCGTAGAAGTCAGAGGATGTTTGGGGAGAATGTTGATTTAGTCTTTCATTCCATTTGCCTTTGTGGTTTTCTTAGCCAATGCAGTCCCTTCTACTGTGCATGTGCTTTTACTCTCCTAAGAGGATTTAATAAATGTTCCTCTTTCTGCATGTTTATTTTTACTCTGCATTTTATCTTCATGTGTTCCCACAGCATATCCAATTTGTTGTGGAAGGATAAACTAATGACAAATTCAAATGCGGCTTCAGAAGAGAACATGTCGCTGGCACTGTTCCAGTAAATGTGGTCTTAAGTAGTTTGAACAAAGCTTGGATCTGGGCCTGTATCCACGTAGCATCTGAGTGCTGATCTAGGATCTGCCTGTATAATCTTGTCAGTTATGATCTACAAAGCACAACTGATTCTAGACCAGCACTCCTACTCTGATATGCTTTGAGGATACAGGCCATGGTTTTGAGTGGCCCTTAGTCTTCTCACAGCAGCGTCTATGACCTACACAATAGCCCTAACTCTTCCCGGGCTGTCCTGTGGTTCCACACTGAGGTACTCAAGGTCAGCCCATTATCCATTATAGTAGCAGTGAAGAGTTTCATTTCAGGGTCCTCCCTGGTGGCCATTTTGTCTGCTCTCATTTAAAACCAGACAACATGTGCAGTTTTTTCCTTCACATCTTAGAATCAGTCAAGCTTAGTACTAGTAATGCTACTCAGGTTGAGGTGTAATATCTAGCCTATTAGTCTGACTTACACAACCAATGGTAATATATTAGAAAAAGAGAAAGCAGTTAGTATAGAAGAAAAACATGGCTGTTATGAGCTGAGTTTGTCCTTGATACATCATTGCATTTATAGCCTTGGTCTTGCTCAGAAAGAACTCTCTTGGTTAGGTCCCATCTGTATCCTATGTTGTTGCACAAGTTTTGAGTTATTCCATAATGTTTCTGTTTCTAAGAGGCAATTCAACTGTGAGAGAGCTGGTAGAAATCCTTAACATGTATTATATTAAGGGATCCTGGAAAGGTACTAAGTGTGCAGCTAAAACAAACCTGGCAGCGATGCCGTTTTGTGGCCTGGTTTCCCCTTCTAGTGTTGCTATGGGGGGGGGGGGCATAGAAATAGAATGATCCCATCAAGGAATGTTGACTTGAATGGGGATGTCCGTTCCGGTAATTTGATTTAGAAGAGAGAGGCTGTGTCCTATGGACTGACAATGTTAGAAATCTGGGGTCTGCCTTGTCAGTTGCCACCCAACATCTGTGCATTCACTGCTGGGGGAGGGAAGGGGAGTCAAACCAATATGCCACATGATGGGGGAGAATCTGTCTGAACTGGAAGCAATCCCACAGAGAAGGATGTGTCCATGAAAATAATATATTCCTGAACTCGGAACCAAAATATGTCAATCAAATCAAATGTATTTATAAAGTCCTCCTTACATCAGCTGATATCTCAAAGTGCTGTACAGAAACCCAGCCTAAAACCCCAAACAGCAAGCAATGCAGATGTAGAAGCACGAAGCAACTTAAGATATACACTATTTGATGGATGAGGAATCTGACAAGCGTGCCTTTTAGCTTTTTATTGCATCAAGGATCAATGCAAGCTTTTATATTCAAACACCCATTTAATTAAGATCACTTCATTGCTCAATTACGCAAGGACTTACTGAAATTTGATTTCCCCTTTTAACCCAACCCCTCCGGAAGACATACAGTACCAGGCAAAAGTTTGAACACGCCTACTCATTCAAGGGTTATTCTTTATATATACCATTCCTACATTGTAGAATCATAGTGAATACATCAAACTATGAAATAACACATGGAATAATGTAGTAACTAAAAAAGTGTTAAACAAATCAAAATATATTTTATATTTGAGATTCTTCAAAGTAGCCACCCTTTGCCTTGACAGCTTTGCACACCTGGCATTCTCTCAACCAGCTTCATGAAGTAGTCATCTGGAATGCTTTTCCAACAGTCTTGAAGCAGTTCCCAAATGCTGAGCACTTGTTGGCTGCTTTTCCTTCACTCTGCGGTCCAACTCATCCCAAACCATCTCAATTGGGTTGAGATCGGGTGATTGTGGAGGCCAGGTCATCTCATGTAGCACTCCATAACTCTGTGTTGGTCAAATAGCCCTTACACAGCCTGGGGGTGTGTTTTGGGTCATTGTCCTGTTGAAAAACAAATGATCGTCCCACTAAGCGCAAACCAGATGGGATGGTGTATTGCTGCAGAATGCTATGGTATCAATGCTGGTTAAGTGTGCCTTGAATTCTAAATAAATCACTGACAGTGTCAGCAGCAGAGCACCATCACACCACCTACATGCTTCATAGTGGGAACCACACATGTGGAGATCATCCATTCACCTACTCTGTCTCTCACAAAGACACGGTGGTTGGAACCAAAAATCTCAAATTTGGACTCAATTTTCCACCGGTCTAATGTCCATTGCTCATGTTTCTTGGCCCAAGCAAGTCTTTCTTCTTATTGGTGTCCTGTTGTTAGTGGTTTCTTTGCAGTAATTTGACAATGAAGAACTGATTCTGACAGTCTCCTCTGAACAGTTGATGTGTCTGTTACTTGAACTCTGAAGCATTTATTTGGGCTGCAATCGGAGGTGTAGTTAATTGCTGATTTCTGAGGCTGGTAACTCTAATGAACTTATCCTCTGCAGGGGAAGTAACTGGGTCTTCCTGTGGCGGTCCTCATGAGAGCCAGTTTCATCATAGCGCTTGATGGTTTTTGCAACTGCACTTGAAGAAACTTTCAGTTTTCCAGATTGACTGACCTTCATGTCTTAAAGTAATGTTGGACTGTCATTTCTCTGCTTATTTGAGCTGCTCTTGCCATAATATGGACTTAGCCCTATTTGGTAAACAACCATCTTCTGTATACCACCCCTACCTTGTCACAACACAACTGATTGGCTCAAACAAAATTCCACAAATTATCTTTTATCAAGGCACACCTGTTAATTGAAATGCATTCCATGTGACTACCTCATGAAGCTGGTTGAAAGAATGCCAAGTGTGTGCAAAAAAGGCAAAGGGTGGTTACTTATTTAGAATCTGAAATGTAAAATATATTTTTATTTGTTTAACACTTTTTTGGTTACTACATGATTTCATATGTCCTAGTTCGGATGTATTCACTATTATTCTACAATGTAGAAAATAGTTAAAATTAAGAAAAACCCTTGAATGAGTAGGTGTCCAAACTTTTGACTGGTACTGTACATATACAGGTTTTGGAGAGGGGGTCTGTTCTTGTTGGGGGTTAAGTGCCTTGCTCAAGGGCACAACGGATAGGATTTGATACCAGCAACTCTCTGGTTGCTCCCCCTCACACACTTACACTGAACTGGAGAAGCACAGTGATTAATGAGGCCCTCTGCTCTATTTTGGTATTTTCTTTTGCCTCTGCAGCGCCTTTGACCTTGCGATTGATGAGTAGGCTCTGTGTGTGTGTGTGTGTGTGTGTGTGTGTGTGTGTGTGTGACTGGATTTGGGTTGCGGGTGGACTACACGATGTGCAGTTTGCACTGGGCTGTGTGGAAAGACGGTAGGTAATGGAATACTCCTTGTGAGAACGGTGTTGTGCCGAAAATCTCCCCCTGACAGAATTCTACCCCCCTTCGAGTACTTCATTGCTGCAACTTGCTTGCTTGTTGAGATTTCTGCTCTTCACTGCGTTGTCAGTTTAGCCTACATTTCTCTGAACTTATGAGCAGAAAACATTTTTGTCTGCAGTTTTCGTTTTGGCTATTTGTTTCAAGTGTATGTGACGGTTCCAGTTTGTATGGCGCTCTGGGCGAACCCCTTTCAGCGCCCCGGGGCGCCCGCACTAGGGGTGCCCCGTGCCGCCTCTGGCAAGATGTCGCCCGTACCTAAATCCTCTACTGATTGGTATTAGTCTATGAATTCATCTCTCCCATGTCTTATTCGACTAATATTTTTGAAAGTGTAAGGATAATAATTCCGCCATTGTTGTTCTGAAATGTTTATTGCTTGCCAACATTTTACTCTCTCCTCTATGTTTAATATAACACACGTACATTCATTATTCATTTCGGTTGCCTATTTCGGTTGCCGTGAAGTTTGTTCAAAATAAAGTATTTTACTCTGTACCACAAGAATTTATCTCTCGCCACCAAATTAATAAGGAAATTAGAAGGGGGGGGGGGTTCTAACAGGGGGAGAAAGATAATTAACAGAGGGCCATTACCACTTTTTTTTATATTAAAATCTCAGTCTATGGTCAATAATAGCTTAGCTATGTGGCAGCTTGTCCATCAAACATTTTTACGTTGATAAGTCTGTAAAGACTACTAACACAATTTTGCCATTTATGTTGACGTTTTTTGTCTCGTGTATATGACGCGGTCGGCGGAGGGATAGCAGAAGCTTCAGGACAGTGAGAGCTCGGCAGCGAGAGAGACGGGCTATACGTTGCTGCAGATAAAGTAGGGGACGTGGAAAGATTTCGTTATACCCATTTGCGACGAAAGCAAATGTAAACTTTGGGATAATACAGCTAGACGTTTGAGCTGCCATCACTTTACGACTTAGTGTTCAACAGTGGAATATAAAAATGTCGTCTCCAAGTCCGGGTAAAAGGCGAATGGATACTGACGTGGTGAAACTGTATCCTTTCAGAACATAAACAACAGAAGAATTCAAGCTAGCTGCTAACGTTCAACACTATTTAGCTAGCGATATTTTTTATGTGGTTTTCTATAGATGGCTAGTAATGACAGCTGCTTGAAATGCATAGTTTGTGTGATAAATTAATAGCATTGATTATTGCTCAAGTTTAATGGCAATAACGTTAACTATGTCTATTTAAAAAAAAGTGTATTTCTAATGCTAGCTAACGTTACAGTAGATAGCTAGCTACCTAAGCCAAGTTAACGTTACCTTGATGAATTACATGTCACAGTTAGCTATGATGCCTAGCTAACGTTAGCTAATTAACCAGACTATGCACAGAGACTGATAGAATGTGTTGCCAAGTTTGTTAATTACCTGCTAGTTAGCTTTAGCTATCTTGTTTTAAAACCATTTCAAATGTTAACGTTAATTTGTTTGTTTTTCAAACCAGCCAAAGCTCAGTATTTTTGACGTGGTTACAGTAGCTATTAAGCCCATATCAAAAAATGTTGTCCGGCTAGCTAGCTATCGTTACACAAAAGGACATCCTGTTGTTTTGCTCGAGTTGACCTAGCTAGCTACCTTAACTTACCTAGTGGAAGATGCAATTTCAACTTCACGATTTTTATATATTGTATATATTATGAACCGAAATGACGAACATTGATGAAGACTCAAGCCCACGCCTGCGGTCATGAAGGCTATAAGCAAAAGTACTTTTTATCCCATTTTCAGGTTGATTTATCACGTTTGTTTACATAACGCTACGACATGAAAACTGCTTTATTTCGACCATCACTGAGTCTCGACGACAAACTTAACGCGAGCCCTATTTGAGATTTGGTCATCTTCGAAGTATAGCTAGCTATTTTGTTATTTCCATTAAACTATGATTAAACTATTACTTTTATCTATCACGAAAATACCAATCTGTTTATTTGATTAGCTGTTAAGTGCAAGGTAGGCAGAAATATTCGATTTGTATCTATCATAACATGGCTGCATTGCGTAATAGAATAGTTGGCAGAAAATGTTATTCTCTTATTTCGATAACCACTAAAGAACCATTGGCTAGAGAACTACAGCTTAACCATCTAGGTTTGTGGGTCTTCATGGACCTGTGCTGTGCGCTGTCAAATTCTTTACTTTTGCATTCAACAACAGCTCGAGAGTTCCCATTTTGTTATAGATCCCTTTCTGCCTCTATACATCTACAAAGAAATGAACAAAAGCAACAGGACTCCCATTTACAAAACAGTTTTTAAAGTTAATTTTCTTTGTATATGCCAAAATGCAGTGCAAAGTTATTGAAAAATATTCTAGGCCTATTGAAGTTCCCTGCGAGATTCAGGAGGGGGGGGGACAGACGGACAAGTTTTGTTTTTGTCCCCAGTGTGCCCTGCAGTGGAGTTTAATGATTGGGTCGGTCTGTTACTACCCGGAAACCAGTAGAGGGTGGGACTAGGAACAGCTGATTGAGTGACCTCAGTTCTTGTTCAAATATGGGGTAGGAGGAGGGGGTTGGAGAAAACCACAAACAAGGCTAAGCCCTTCCTCCACCGAGAGTCACGAAAGCAAGTGCTGCAGGGAAAAAGTTGTTGAACAAAGGCAGTTTTTTCTTGTTTTGAGTAGGGTAAAAATGCTTTTTGTCAGTACTTGCTGCTGAACCTCTTGCAGCTCCAGTTAAGCTTTTAGCCTACTTGTGCCTATTTATTTTATTATTGGGTGTAGTTGACGGAGTGAAATGTGGACAGTGGTCACTTCTATCGGTAGGCCTACTTTGCCGTTTTCAAACCAAATCCTCAGAGTTCCATAGTTTTGAGTCCTGCTGAATTCTGCCTGCCTGCTACTCACTGGCTTATTTATTGTGCCGTCCTCCCTAAGGCATTTGTATAAGTGCTCCTTGCTAGCAACTGCATTTGTGTGTGGGGTATATGTTCAAGAAAAAATGCTATTTGTGTGCATGTATGGCACGCTTGTGTGCACCTCCATCTACGCTTGAGTTGTCCTTGTTTGTGTATTAGCAGGGTTGGGGTCAGGGATACTGCGCAGCTGTTTTGTGTGGAGTATGTCCCTGCAGTAGGCAGCACAGCACAGTCTTCTCTCTGTGCTTCAGATCACCACAGCCTCCCCCATGTAACCAAAACCCGAAACTAACACCAGCTTTGGAGAGGGACTTCTCATGGGGCTGACTGACGCCGAGAACGAACCACGCTTAATTTGCTGCGGCAACAAGAGAGCGTAAAAATCTGGAGCAAGCTCAATAGGGACTTCATGTCAGAATGACCTGGCCGTGTAGCATAGGGTTTGAAACTCTTCCTAAGTCAGAAAACAAAATGGGGATCTGCCTGTGTTGGCACCTACCTCCATAACATGGAATAAATCAGGTCTGTCCTTCAGATTGAATGAAATAGTCCCAGTAGAGGTATGGAATGTCTTGTTACACTTCCTGCTGCTGTAGGTGCACTCCCTCTGTCTCCATCTCTTCTGTTTCTCTCTCTCCCTCTTTCAGTCTCCCTCTTGATCACTCACACCACATCAAAGCTTGCTGTCTGAGTGGCAATGGATCTTGCATCAGTAATCCCTGCAACATGAAATACCTGTAATCTACTACATAAATCCACTTCTAGCTATAACAGTCCTATATAACAGTAGATAAATTATATTGACTGCTTGAATATTTCCAGTTAATTGGTGACATACTGTACTGGTTGACCGGTATTTTTCATTCTCAGCATCTCGTGTAGTGGGAATAAGCCTAACCCTGTGTCCTCACTCCTCTTTCACCTGCCTGGTCTGTACTTCACTGGATAGACATCTTTTCAACATGTAGACTTTGCATTGATCTGTGAAGGTGCACTTGTGTAGGAAGTGGTGCTCGTGAGGACCTGAGTCTCATTATTCTGTAATTTACCCTGGCTGTTGAACTGGAAGCCCCCAGGACTTCACAACCAACTGAGTACAATGGGCTATTATCTATATCACTGTCGCTATACGGAATGACTACAAACTGGTTTAAAAGACTTGGAGAGAGTTGAACAAAGTTTCCTCTTGTACTTAAATACATGGCCAAAATTGTGAGCCATTGTTGGCTATTTCAGCTGTTAGAAGGAACATTTTTATATTTGAAGGTAGACACTTAGTATTGAGAATAAGGTGTAGCCTACACTTAGCCTAGTATTTCAAAGGTACAGTAGGCTTAACCCTAAGCACTGACAGGGTAGAGCTGCCGTTTTCAGGGTGCGGGACTCGAACCTGGAAGCATATAAGAAATCCAGCTATGCCCTGCGACAAACCATCAAACAGGCAAAGCGTCAATACAGGGCTAAGATTGAATCATACTCCACCGGCTCTGACGCTCGTCTTATGCGGCAGGGCTTGCAAACTATTAGACTACAAAGGGAAGCACAGCCGTGAGCTGCCCAGTGACACGAGCCTACCAGACAAGCTAAATCACTTCTTTGCTCGCTTCGAGGCAAGCTACGCTGAGGCATGCATGATAGCATCAGTTGTTCCGGATGACTTTGTGATCACGTTCTCGGTAGCCGACATGAGTAAGACTTTTTAAACAGGCCAACATACACAAGGCTGCGGGACCAGACGGATTACCAGGACGTGTGCTCCGGGCATGTGCTGACCAACTGGTAGGTGTCTTCACTGACATTTTCAACATGTCCCTGATTGAGTCAGTAATACCAACATGTTTCAAGCAGACCACCATAGTCCCTGTGCCCAAGAACACAAAGGCAACCTACCTAAATGACTATAGACCCATAGCACTCACGTCCGTAGCCATGAAGTGCTTTGAAAAGTTGGTAATGGCTCACATCAACACCATTATCACAGAAACTCTAGACCCACTCTAATTTGCATACCGCCCAAACAGATCCACAGATGATGCAATCTCTATTGCACTCCACACTGCCCTTTCCCACCTGGACAAAAGGAACACCTATGTGAGAATGCTATTCATTGACTACAGCTCAGCGTTCAACACCATAGTGCCCTCAAAGCTCATCACTAAGCTAAGGATCCTAGGACTAAACACCTCCCTCTGCAACTGGATCCTGGACTTCCTGACGGGCTGCCCCCAGGTGTTGAGGGTAGGTAGCAACACATCTGCCACGCTGATCCTCAACACTGAAGCTCCACAGGGGTGCGTGCTCAGTCCCCTCCTGTACTCCCTGTTCACCCACGACTGCATGGTCAGGCACGACTCCAACACCATTAAGTTTGCAAACGACACAACAGGGGTAGGCCTGATCACCGACAACGACGAGACAGCCTAGGGGGAAGGGTTCAGAGACCTGGCCGGGTGGTGCCAGAATAATAACCTATCCCTCAACGTAACCAAGACTGAGGAGATGATTGTGGACTACAGGAAAAGGAGGACCGAGCATGCCCCCATTCTCATTGACGGGGCTGTAGTGGAGCAGGTTGAGAGCTTCAAGTTCCTTGGTGTCCACAACAACCAACTAGAATGGTCCAAACACACCAAGACAGTCGTGAAGAGGGCACGACAAAGCCTATTCCCCCTCAGGAAACTAAAAGATTTGGCATGGGTCCTGAGATCCTGAAAAGGTTCTACAGCTGCAACATCGAGAGCATCCTGACTGGTTGCATCACTGCCTGGTACGGCAATTGCTCGGCCTCTGACCGCAAGGCACTACAGAGGGTAGTGCGTACGGGGCTAAGATGCCTGCCATCCAGGACCTCTACACCAGGCTGTGTCAGAGGAAGGCCCTAAAAACTATCAAAGACCCCAGCCACCCCAGTCATAGACTGTTCTCTCTACTACCGCATGGCAAGCGGTACCGGAGTGCCAAGTCTAGGATAAAAAGGCTTCTCAACAGTTTTTACCCCCAAGCCATAAGACTCCTGAACATGTAATCAAATGGCTACCCGGGACTATTTATAGCGTGTGACCCCCCCCCAACCCCTATTTTTACACTGCTGCTACTCTGTTTATCATTTATGCATAGTCACTTTAACTATACATTCATGTACATACTACATTGGCTAAGCGGGCTATCTGCATTGTGTCCCACCACCCACCAACCGCTCTCTTACGCTACTGCTACTCTTTGTTCATTATATATGCATAGTCACTAACCATATCTACATGTACATACTATCTCAATCAGCCTGACTAACCGGTGTCTGTATGTAGCCTCGCTACTTTTATTGCCTCGCTACTGTATATAGCCTCGCTACTGTATATAGCCTTTCTTTTTACTGTTGTTTTATTTCTTTACTTACCTATTGTTGACCTAACACCTTTTTGCACTATTGGTTAGAACCTGTAAGTAAGCATTTCACTGTAAGGTGTACACCTGTTGTATTCGGCGCACGTGACAAATAAACTTTGATTTGAAGTTGTACTCACAGTCCCAACCAGGGAAGAACTTTTCTGAAGGTGCCCTTAAACATATAGGGAACTTCTTCCTTACGTCATTTTTTCTGATGTTGCGCATTATTATGGATATTCATAACCAGACATTGTTGTTTAAGGTTAAACCTCTCTCAGGCTGGCTGGATAGGGCCTGAATCCCCAACTGAAAGCCCATAATAAGTGATTGGATAGCGATTCTCTGAAGCATGTCGGACAACCAGTGAATCTTTAGGGAGGCTGTGCTATGGGAGCCCGGGGCTGTGTTTTCACATGCTTCGCTGGCCTGAGTTATACGTCATCATTCCTGGAGTCGCCTGCCTGAAGGTCTGTCACTCAACTCAGCATCTTTTTGTGCGTGGGGGAAGGGGTCCATTGGGTAAGGTGGTCTGTGCGCATGTGTTACGTTGTGGCTTTGCTGAAGTGAGAGGAGAGAAGGGTTGGGCTGGCAGGAACGCTTCCCTTCTTGTTAGACTGTGTGTGTGTCTCCCATTCCACCGCACACACATCCCAAGCAATGAGTCAATCAAGCAGTCACTGAGTGGAATACCAATCCTGGGCTTTAGCTGTCCCGGGTTTGGCCCCGTTGTGCCCCCTTGTCTGACATCCGGCCCTCATCAGCACGCCTTTGTCTGCCCTTACAGGAACCGTGTGACCCCCCCCGCCCCTCCCTCTGCTGCTGTGTCAGTCCATGTGATGCCACATTGAACAGGTCCTTCACTGCACTGCCCCTTTGTTACAGGCCTGCACTAACTAGATTGCTGGCACACTGTAGGGAAGGAGCCAGTGGTTTTGTGTGGTGACAGACAAGGAGAAAAGGCTCCTGTTGAATCAGTGGGGACAATGAGAAAGGCCTAATGGGTATAATAGTAAATCATATTTACCCTGCTGTTTTACGCTTTCAAACATTAGACCCACACAGCCTACCGTCTTGTTTTCGCATTGGTCAATATTTGTAACGGTCCTCATTACGATTCGTAAATCTGTTTCAGGGTTCTATAGCAGGGGCCCAGACTTGAGTGACGGGCTGTGTTTTCCAGGGTCCAGGATCAGGGCTTCTGTGACAGTGTGAGATTTGAGGCCCTCTGTAATCCCACAGCGCTATAACTGTAAAGGATTCCTGCACGCATGGCTGAGTCGTCTCAGAAGAACAGATGGACTCAAGTTCCTGTCTTTGTCTCCCAACATTTGCTGCTGCTGTTGTTGCTGCTGCTGCTGTTGCGTGTACATGGCTTGTCCTGTTCAACGGTTTGAAACTCTAGGTTACATGTTAATCATTCTCTGGAATAGCAATGTTACCTTATTACAGCCTGCTCCATAGCCCATCAGCTGGTTAAATAGAAGTCTAATGAGGGAAGTTAATGTGAACAGTAATCAGTCCTATCAACACTCCACTTCCATGGACTGTATCGGGTGATGGGGATCTCTCTCTGTGGCTCTCTCTTGGTCAGCTTACTAAAAGCAGCCCCTGTCGTGTGTGTTTTTGTGCAATGATTAATTTCACTCCCTTTCCAGCCCCCCGACAAAGGCTGCTGCTAGCTACAGCTGTATCCACCCCACAACAAGCTGCCAAAGACGTCTTCTCTCTGTCCACATCTCCTTTATTCTTAGCTACAGTGAGCAGCACTCTTTAAGCAATCGCCTGGCGTTTTGTTTTTCTCAGCCTTCTCCATTCAAAGTAATGCAATCACAAGCCTGCCTGCTTGTGGATGGATGCCTGGTTTGGTTGTTTGATCGTACGTGGCACAATGCTCTGTAAATAGATAGTTGATCTAGTGAGGGGGAGAGCGGTGTGGAGTGCTCACTCAGGGAGGGAGTCATTATTCCTGCAGTGGGGGGGATTTCACACGAGAGAGGAGACAAAGAGAGAGAGCTAGGCCCTGGAAAGTGCCTGTACTGTAGTGTAGCTCACTGATCTAGCTAGCTCTCTGTTCCCAGACATGACCCTGTGCTGTGGTAAACATGTTACGTTGTTGCAGAAGGTAGGTCCCTAAATGGCAGGTAATCCAAAGAAAGAAGACAAGTAGATTGTTGCAGATAGAAATGACATGAGCTGACATGATTCCTTATTCTACATGTCAAAGTGGCATGTTTGTTCTATCGTAACATATTTCTATCTGAATGTTCCACAACACTGTCCGTGCCCCAGGACTGTTCTGTTACTGTTAGTCAGTGTTGTTTCTGGGTCACACAGGTTTAGCCTTTAGTGGTTTTGTAATGTAGCTCTGTCACAGTCAGCCCCACCCCAAGGGTTAGATGGTAGCACCAGGGACAGGGAGGGACTATCAAGGCCTCTATCACCAGGCTGGGCGTGTCTCTCTAGGCCTGGCTGCTCGAGAGCGCCTGAGAAAGGCTGGATCAATTGGTCTAGCAGTCTCAAATCATATACGCTATGTAATTTCATCCAATAAAATCTGATGTATCACGATTCAATACTGCAATTTAGTGATTTGATGTTCCAAACATTGCTTACCATAGTAGGCTATGTCTGCTGCAGAGGTTCAAGAGAGAACCATGAGATTTTGATTACGAATATATGTATATTGCAGTAAACATGTTGCCAATTGGGCCTCTGGAGCAAAAGTAGGGGGATCCACTTCTCCTTAATTACTCCATGTTGTTTTTTTAACCATATCCAGACGTGTGACCCGTCCAAAGTACAGTCTGTGACCATTTAGCATAGTGGAGTCTGTGACCAGTACATCTCCAGCACGTGCCATAGTAGTCTGTGACCAGTACATCTCCAACACGTGCCATAGTCGAGTCTGTGACCAGTACATTTTCAGCACATAGCATGGCAACGTTCTACTGCTTGTACTCCACTTCACTCCCCATGCCTCAGTGGGGAAATGCAGTTGGTTATAGATGAGATTTAAATAGAATTGGAATGCCTGAGGCTAGATGACAAGTTAGTAAGATTGCTGTGTATTGTACAGTTAGTCTCAGGGCACAGAATTAAATAGACCATATTATGTTTCTCCATCCCAGTGTCTTGAAGATGAGCTCTGTGATATCCACTTCTTTTGAGATGCAAGGACCAGTGGAAGTAGGGAAATCTGTCCCTTAAATGTTGTTGAGCTTAACTTGTTGACTTCTATAGGTTACTATTGCTAGAGAATGATGAATGGGCCTATATGTTACTGTAGGTCGCCGTATTCAATTCACATCAAAGCTGAGGAAGGAAGTTCACTGCCAGTCTTGGATGAAAACGTATCCAGGTATACACTACTGTTCAAAAGTTGGGTCACTTAGAAAAGCACTTTTTTTGCCCATTTTAAAATAACATCAAATTTATCAGAAATACAGTATAGACATTGTTAATGCTGTTAAAACTGAAGATCTCGTACAACGCTGTGTACTACTCCCTTCACAGAACATTGCATCCCGGAGTTGCCTCTTCACTGTTGACGTTGAGGCTGATGTTTTGCGGGTACTATTTAATGAAGCTGCCAGTTGAGGACTTGAGGCATCTCTTTCTCAAACTAGACACTAAATGTACTTGTCCTCTTTCTCAGTTGTGCACCGGTGCCTCCCACTCCTTTCTATTCTAGTTAGAGCCAGTTTGCGCTGCTCTGTGAAGGGAGTAGTATACAGAGTTGTACCAGATCTTCAGTTTCTTGCAATTTCTTGCATGGAATAGCCTTCATTTCCCAGAACAAGAATAGACTGATGCGTTTCAGAAGAAAGTTCTTTGTTTCTGGCCATTTTGAGCCTGTAATCGAACCCACAAATGCTGATGCTCCAGATACTCGACTAGTCTTAAGATGGCCAGTATTATTGCTTCTTTAAATCAGAACAACAGTTTTCAGCTGTGCTAACATAATTGCAGAAGGGTTTTCTGATGATCAATTAGCCTTTTTAAAATGAACCTGGATTAGCTAACACAACGTGCCATTGGAACACTGGAGTGATGGTTGCTGATAATGGTCCTCTTTACGCCTATGTAGATATTCCATTAAAGTCAGCCGTTTCCAGCTACAATAGTCATTTACACCATTAACAATGACTACACTGTATTTCTGATCAATTTGATGTTATTTTAATGGACCAAACATTTGCTTTTCAAAAACAAGGACATTTCTAAGTGACCCCAAACTTTTGAACAGTAGTGTATATTTGGGATTTGTACAATAAAAATCAAAGTGTGCCTGACCATCTGGTCATGTAAAACCCCCGGTACTGTAGAAAATATCACCTGTGGAGAGATGCTGTCATACTCTGTCCTTCAGATGAATAGACATGTTTCTCCTCAGTCGTTCCCGTTTTATTTGACCCCGGTATTGGTTTTAGACGGGTTCCTTTTGGATTAGATTTGGCTGCTCCTTTTCAATACTGAATTGGGAAGAAATGGAGAACAACTAAGTGGCAACTTGGTTTATTCTAGGCCAAAAGCTATACGATCATCCAAGTTACAATTTAAGCTTGGGGTTGCTGAATGGGTGGTGGGAAGCCCTAGACTGTGTCCCAAATCTCACTCCATTCCCTACATAGTGCGCTACTTTAACACAAGCCCCATGGGATGCAGCCCTAGTCTCTTAGACTGGAGTTGTCCTGTACAAGAGGGCTCCAGTTGAGAAGCCCTAGAGCAGTGTTGGAGGAGTGTTGGGACAGTGAGTAAAAGTCAACACGAAACCCTTCCCTGAGGCGAGGGCAGGAAAGGGAAGTGGGAACAGCTGGTGGAAGGCTGCAGCAGTCCCACTCCCTCCTACCGTGGCACCCCACCTGCATTCACTTATCACTGCAGACCAGGGAGTGGAGGAGGGAGGACGACAACACCTAGCTCTTCAATGATAGGGCCTTCTCACAGACTGATTTCCATGTTTGTTACATTGACATTGCTTAGGCTCATTGCTTTGCTGCTTTAAAAGCAAAAGCCCAATCGCCTGTCTCAGTAACTGGTCTTTAACTTTCACGTTTTTTGCGATTCATTCAAGACAGCCTGTCTTTTTAAATGTATTTTATTTCAAATTTTTATTTAACCAGGTAGGCTAGAACAAGTTCTTATTTGTAACTACGACCTGGCCAAGATAAAGCAAAGCAGTTCGACACATACAACAACAGTTACACATGGAATAAACTAAACATACAGTAGAAAAGTCTATATACAGTATGTGCAAATGAGGTAGGATAAGGGAGGTAAGGCAATAAATAGGCCATTGTGGCGAAGTAATTACAATATAGAAATTAAACACTGGAGTGGTAGATGTGCAGAAGATGAATGTGCAAGTAGAGAATGGGGTGCAAAGGAGCAAGATGGATAAAGAAATACAGTATGGGGAGGAGGTCGTTGAATGGGCTATGTACAGGTGCAGTGATCTGTGAGCTGCTCTGACAGCTGGTGCTTAAAGTTAGTGAGGGAGATGTGAGTCTCCAGCTTCAGTGATTTTTGCAGTTCATTCCAGTCATTGGCAGCAGAGAACTGGAAGGAAAGGCGGCCAAATAAAGAATTGGCTTTGGGGGTGACCAGTGAGATATACCTGCTGGAGCATGTGCTACGGCTGGGTGCTGCTATGGTGACCAGTGAGCTAAGGCAGGGCTTTACCTAGCAGAGACTAGTAATGACCTGGAGCCAGTGGGTCTCTAAGTGTTGAGGACAGTAAAATGGCTCCTCAGGAGTTTGGCTATGCTACCACCCTTGAAACCAGTGAAGGCGCTAGCTAAATGCTATATACTCCAGAGGCTGTTAGCTCTGTGAACCCAGCTCTGTCAGTGCAGGCTAATGCTTGGCTAACTCTCCAGCGAACAGCTGCAGTCGTGTCCGTGATTCAATAAGGAGTTAATGAGCAATAAGGGGGGATGAAGTGATAGATCAGGGCGGGGGAGAGAGGAGCAGGTCAGTGGAGTTTCCTGGCGGTGTACTATGGGGAGTTTTAGTTTGGTGGCGAGCAGATTTAATCACGCTCGGAGCGGCCCTACTTTTCCTCGTGTTGCCGTGGCCTCGGTCGAGGATTGTTGCCATGCTACACTGGCAGCCTGTGTTGTTTTGTGTTCCTAGACTCAGTGTAGTGAGGTCACGCACAGTAATCCTGCTTGGCATTGGCACATGGCAACACTTTCTTTCACTCTCTATAATGCCCTATGTCAGAGTGGACCCGTCATGTGAGAAAGGACAGCATTGTTGCTGGCTTATTTTTGTGGAGTTCAGCATTCTGTGTCCAAATATTGGCGGTGCTTTTTTGAACTTGTCTTTCTCTAGTTCTTTCTCAGTCTTCCTCCTCACCCTTAATGACTACTTTGTTTCCTGCCTTTCATCTGCAAGGCCTTTGATTGCACATGGGGCCCAGAGAGAGAGGGTGTGTGTACGTGCCTGTGTTCAGAAGCACTATTCACCACTGAACGTTGGTGGAAGGTGGCGGTGCACATCTGAGAAGGGCATCTGAGTTCACCCTTTCAAGTAGTCATTTGCTCTATCCTGCCCGGAGTGCAAGATGGGGAAGGGTTTTCAGTTTTCACAAGGCACTGTATATGCTGCCTGCCAGCCCTTGGCCTCTGCTCTGCTCTCTCAGCACCTTTATGGTTCATCATCCTCATCCTCTACTCACTCACACAGTGACATCACTGTAGGCATCGGCCCTGCAGTGTGCTGTGATGTCATTTGGATTTGTTATGATCACCAGATCTGCTGTGAGGATAGGTCAGCATTCACCAGGCTGAGCTCTCGCTCTCTCGCTCTCAAATCTTGGCTCTGCAAGAATTTGGAAGTGGGCCTGATACGGTCCACAGATAGAATGGGACAGCCATCTTTCTTTTGTCTGTTTATGTTGGTGGGAGTTCGATCAGGAGATGTTTTTGTCTGGTCTGCATTCCTCTTGAAGAGAGCTGACTTCACTTCACCTCAGTGTTCAGCCAATGACGTGTCAGGTCTCTGAATAACTTCCCCATTACTTTGCTTTCTAAAGTGGGAAAATGTTTGAGTGGTTACACCACATTACAGCACATAGCCATTTATTATAATTATCGTGTTTGTTTTCAGTCTTTTTGCTCTGGGGATATTTTTAGTCCGGGTGGGTCAGAGAGGGACGGTAGTATTGGTCAGAATGGCCTGAGGGGCTAGGTCCTTAGGCAAGACGTGATGTCTAGACCAGACCAAACCAGTGTTGGTGAGTGTCCAAGCAGAATACATTAAAAAACATGTCTGTTGTCTCACAGGGAAGCCAATTGATTGGGCCCCTGAGGTATTAGATTATGTGTGTGCGTAACGGGATATTGACCTAATGGCCCTCCGCAGATTATGACTAAATCTATACATATCCCAGGTGGGGGGATGGAGGGGTGCTTAGTGACGAGATGGGAGAAAACAGGAGGGATGAAAGGAAGGAGAGGGTGAGTTAGGGACTGCTTCTCCTGTGTCATCATAATGGCATGTCAAACTGGAGTTTGTATGGAGTGGAAGTTTGTATGGAATTGTTAGCAAATTGCGGTAGGGCTTGAGAGGCAAGGTAAACCTGCTTATCTCATCTCCCTCTGTTTTAGTAGCTGTCAGGCTGGATAGCCGTCTTCTGCTACATCTTCTCACATCGTCCGTCAGTCAGTGTAACAGTTGGAGATTAGGCAGGTTAGTAGCCCAACACCCTCTTAACACCTGAGCTGCCCTCACATCACTGTGTGTGTGGAGTTGACAATGACATGGTTTTATTTTCTGGCCAGGAAGAATGAGTGAATAAACTGCTACACAGCTTCCTGGGCTGTCTCAATAAAAAAAACAGTGGGATCTGACCGTAAAACTGTCACTCAATCATGACGGATGGTAAGACCCTTGACATGAATCCATCGGTGGACGGGTTCGTTCACAGGCCACTGGGTGTGGATGGAGAGAGTGTGTTTCTTGCTGTGTGAATGTATTTTTTTGTTTTTGTGCATGCAGGATTTGTGTGTGTTTTGTGTTCATGTCGTGTGAGTGTGTGTGACAAGACAATAGGACCTCTGCCACGTGTCATTGGGCCAGGCAGGGCAAGTGTTGGCAGGCTGGCTCTGCTCTGTAGGAGATGTAGCTCTATCACCTGTTTAGTGGCCATGCTCAATATGCCCAGTGTCAGTCTGTGAGGCGACTGCTGGTCACTACTGCTGACTCAACCCCATTTAATAACCCTAACCCCCCTTCTCCTCCTCCCTACCCTCCAACACATCCCTTTCCCATCCTCAAGGGGAACATTTGTCTCCTAGTAAACACACTAGTAATTGCCTACTGGTAGATTCCCCTGATATGAAGGCTGGATAAACATAGAGATAAAGCCAAAGAGTAGGCCCAAGCTTTTTGATAATACAACCATTTTGATCCCTGGTCTTGAATTGTGTTCAGACAGACTCCTATAGACATGTACAGCACAGGAAGGGTTTGTTTTGTCAATAGTGGGTACTCATAAGTAGAGGTCGACCGGTTAATCGGAATGGCCGATTTCAAGTTTTCATAACAACGGGAAATCAGTATTTTTGGATGCCAATTTGGCCTATTTTAAAAAAAAAATATTATTTTTTTTTTACACCTTTATTTAACTAGGCAAGTTAGTTAAGAACACATTCTTATTTTCAATGACGGCCTAGGAACAGTGGGTTAACTGCCTTGTTCAGGGGCAGAACAGATTTTTATCTTGTCAGCTAGGGGATTCAATCTTGCAACCTTACAGTTAACAAGTCCAACTCTAACCACCTGCCTCACGAGGAGCCTGCCTGTTACGCGAATGCAGTAAGAAGCCAAGGTAACTTGTTAGCTAGCATTAAACTTATAAAAAACAATCAATCACTAGTTATAACTACACATGGTTGATGATATTACTAGTTTATCTAGCGTGTCCTGTGTTGCATATAATCGATGCGGTGCGTATTCGCGAAAAAGGACTGTCGTTGCTCCAACGTGTACCTAACCATAAACATCAATGCCTTTCTTAAAATCAATACACAGAAGTATATCTTTAAACTTGCATATTTAACGAAAAGAAATCCAGGTTAGCAGGCAATATTAACCAGGTGAAATTGTGTCACTTCTCTTGCGTTCATTGCACGCAGAGTCAGGGTATATGCAACAGTTTGGGCCGCTTGGCTCGTTGCAAACTAATTTGCCAGAATGTTATGTAATTATGACATAACATTGAAGGTTGTGCAATGTAACAGGAATATTTAGACTTATGGATGCCACCCGTTAGATAAAATACGGAACGGTTCCCTATTTCACTGAAAGAATAAACATTTTGTTTTCAAGATAGTTTCCGGATTCGACCATATTAATGACCAAAGGCTCGTATTTCTGTCTGCTATAATTTAAGTCTATAATTTGATAGAGCAGTCTGAGCAGTGGTAGGCAGCAGCAGGCTCGTAAGCATTCATTCAAACAGCACTTTTGTGCGTTTTGCCAGCAGATCTTTGCTGTGCTTCAAGCATTGTGCTGTTTATGACTTCAAGCCTATCATCTCCCGAGATTAGGCTGGTGTAACCGATGTGAAATGGCTAGCTAGTGAAATGGCTAGCTAGTTAGCGGGGTGCGTGCTAATAGCGTTTCAAACGTCACTCACTCTGAGACTTGGAGTAGTTGTTCCCCTTGCTCAGCAAGGGCCGCGGGTTTTGTGGAGCGATGGGTAACGCTGCTTCGAGGGTGACTGTTGTCGATGTGTTCCTGGTTCGAGCCCAGGTAGGAGCGAGGAGAGGGACGGAAGCTATACTGTTACACTGGCAATACTAAAGTGCCTATAAGAACGTCCAAAGGTATGTGAAATACAAATCGGATAGAGAGAAATAGTCCTATAATAACTACAACCTAAACCTTCTTACCTGTGAATATTGAAGACTCATGTTGAAAGGAACCACCAGCTTTCATATGTTCTCATGTTCTGAGCAAGGAACTGAAACGTTAGCTTTCTTACATGGCACTTTCACTTTCTTCAACACTTTGTTTTTGCCTTATTTAAACCAAATTTAACATGTTTCATTATTTATTTGAGGCTAAATTGATTTTATTGATGTATTATATTAAGTTAAAATAAGTGTTCATTCAGTATTGTTGTAATTGTCATTATTACAAATACATTTTAAAAATCGGATGATTAATCGGTATCGGATTTTTTGGGTCCTCCAATAATCGGTATCGGCGTTAAAAATCATAATCGGTCGACCTCTACTCATAAGTGTGTACATTGTATCCTGGTTAAGGGATAAGTACTAGGCTGACATGCTGATCAGACCGCACACGCACCATCACTCGCATGTTGATTTTGTCCACCCACACCAGACGCAATCAGGACACGCAGGTTGAAATATCAAAAACTCTGAATCAACAATTCTTTGGGGACAGGTCGAAAAGCATTAAACATTTATGGTAATTTAGCTAGCTTGCTGTTGCTAGCTAATTTGTCCTGGGATATCAACATTGGGCTGTTATTTTACCTGAAATGCACAAGGTCCTCTACTCCGACAATTAGGTCACAGTTAAAAGGGTCAACAGAGTCCGTTTCTAGTCATCTCGTTTCCCGTTTCTAGTAAGCTTCTTCTTTGGACTTTATATGACGGTTGGCAACCAACTTTAAGGTGCATTACCACTACCGACTGGAGTATGAACTTCAGTTCATCTTTCCATCTCCCGGCCTCTCGAGTGGGGCAGTGGTCTAAAGCACTGCATCAGTGCTAGCTGTGCCATTAGAGATTCTGGGTTCGAGTCCAGGCACTGTTGCAGCCGGCCGCGACCGGGAGACCCATGGTGCGGCGCACAGCGTCATCCGGTTTAGGGGAAGGTTTGGCCCGGCAGGTATGTCCCTGTCCCATCGCGCACTAGCAACTCCTGTGGTGGGCCGCGTGTAGTGCATGCTGACACGGTCACCAGGTGTACGGTGTTTCCTCCTACACACTGGTGCGGCTGGCTTCCGGGTTAAGTGGGCATTGGGTCAAGAAGCAGTACAGTGCGGCTTGGTTGTGTTTCGGAGGACGGACGGCTCTCCACCTTCAACTCTCCCGTGTCGTCCGTACGGGAGTTGCAGCGATGAGACAAGACTAACTACCAATTGGATACCACAATATTGGGGAGATAAAGGGATAAAAAAAAATATATATTTAGATTTTTTATTCTTTCAATCACCCATATGCTCCTAAAAACCAATGCGAGGGCTCGTGGGTATATGCTCCTAAAAAACAACAACGAGGAGATGGGAGAGGCGGGACTTGCAGTGCATCAAGCATCACAAACTAAACCAAGTTCTAATTTAGCGCCTGGCTGCGCAGACGCGCATGAGCAGTGTGGCTGCAATGATTGAGTAACATGTATTTGTAAAAGTATTTTGTGACGTGAGCGGTGTGGTCAGCGTGTTAGCAGTATTGCTGGCTGTCTGCGGTTTCCTTTAACTTCATCAAATCAAATTATATCTGTGTTGTATTAGACTCTGTCAAAGCCTTGTTTTGATATTGTGTGATCCAAAATGGCTATCGGTTGCTACCCAACACACTACAATACTTCCTTTCTGAGAGCAACACTTCTTGTGTCATGCTCGGGACTCACTCAATCTGCCCTTGCATGTTCTGCAGAGCTTAAAATAACCTTCAGTTTGATTTAACCCTTTGGGTGTGGGTCACTACTCCACTAATGGGATCCCAGCCTACTCTGTCAGGATCCACAGCCAGCTGCTGCTGTGTGTCAAAACATGATGGCTCTCTGTTTCTCTCTGTTTGAATCACTCTCTCTCTTTCTTCTCCCTCTTCCTTTCTCTTTTGCTGCTTTTCTCTTCTCTACCCCCCGCGCGCTCTTCTCTATCCCCCCCCCCCCCCCCCCGCGCGCTCTTCTCTATCCCCCCCCGCCGCGCGCTCTTCTCTAGCTCTCTCTCCCCCTCAGCCAGCAGTGGGTAATCTCTCTGTGATGAATCTAGCTTTAATGTACTAGAGTGGGATGTAGACTAAAATCTCTGGATGATGTGAGATGGGGTAACATGACCCCATACTGTACTGAGTGGAGATGGGGGATGGGAGATAACATGAACCCATACTGTACTGAGTGGTAACGGGAGATGGGGGATAACATGACCCCATGCTGTACTGAGTGGAGATGGGGGATAACATGACCCCCATGCTGTACTGAGTGGAGATGGGGGATAACATGACCCCCATGCTGTACTGAGTGGAGATGGGGGATAACATGACCCCATGCTGTACTGAGTGGAGATGGGGGATAACATGACCCCATGCTGTACTGAGTGGAGATGGGGGATAACATGACCCCATGCTGTACTGAGTGGAGATGGGGGATAACATGACCCCATGCTGTACTGAGTGGAGATGGGGGATAACATGACCCCATGCTGTACTGAGTGGAGATGGGGGATAACATGACCCCATGCTGTACTGAGTGGAGATGGGGGATAACATGACCCCCATGCTGTACTGAGTGGAGATGGGGGATAACATGACCCCCATGCTGTACTGAGTGAGATGGGGGATAACATGACCCCCATGCTGTACTGAGTGGAGTTGGGGGATAACATGACCCCCATGCTGTACTGAGTGGAGATGGGGGATAACATGACCCCCATGCTGTACTGAGTGGAGATGGGGGATAACATGACCCCCATGCTGTACTGAGTGGAGATGGGGGATAACATGACCCCCATGCTGTACTGAGTGGAGATGGGGGATAACATGACCCCCATGCTGTACTGAGTGGAGATGGGGGATAACATGACCCCATGCTGTACTGAGTGGAGATGGGGGATAACATGACCCCCATGCTGTACTGAGTGGAGATGGGGGATAACATGACCCCCATGCTGTACTGAGTGGAGATGGGGGATAACATGACCCCCATGCTGTACTGAGTGGAGATGGGGGATAACATGACCCCCATGCTGTACTGAGTGGAGATGGGGGATAACATGACCCCCATGCTGTACTGAGTGGTAACGGGGGATAACATGACCCCCATGCTGTACTGAGTGGTAACGGGAGATGGGAGATAACATGACCCCCATGCTGTACTGAGTGGCAACGCGAGATGGGGGATAACATGCCACTCAGTACAGCATGGGGGTCAACGGGAGATGGGGGATAACATGACCCCATGCTGTACTGAGTGGTAACGGGAGATGGGGGATAACATGACCCCATGCTGTACTGAGTGGCAACGGGAGATGGGGGATAACATGACCCCATGCTGTACTGAGTGGTAACGGGAGATGGGGGATAACATGACCCCATGCTGTACTGAGTGGTAACCGGAGATGGGGGATAACATGACCCCATGCTGTACTGAGTGGTAACGGGAGATGGGGGATAACATGACCCCCATGCTGTACTGAGTGGTAACCGGAGATGGGGGATAACATGACCCCCATGCTGTACTGAGTGGAGATGGGGGATAACATGACCCCCATACTGTACTGAGTGGTAACCGGAGATGGGGGATAACATGACCCCCATGCTGTACTGAGTGGTAACCGGAGATGGGGGATAACATGACCCCCATGCTGTACTGAGTGGAGATGGGGGATAACATGACCCCCATACTGTACTGAGTGGAGATGGGGGATAACATGACCCCCATGCTGTACTGAGTGGTAACCGGAGATGGGGGATAACATGACCCCATGCTGTACTGAGTGGTAACCGGAGATGGGGGATAACATGACCCCCATGCTGTACTGAGTGGAGATGGGGGATAACATGACCCCATGCTGTACTGAGTGGTAACCGGAGATGGGGGATAACATGACCCCCATGCTGTACTGAGTGGAGATGGGGGATAACATGACCCCCATGCTGTACTGAGTGGTAACCGGAGATGGGGGATAACATGACCCCATGCTGTACTGAGTGGAGATGGGGGATAACATGACCCCCATGCTGTACTGAGTGGTAACCGGAGATGGGGGATAACATGACCCCATGCTGTACTGAGTGGTAACCGGAGATGGGGGATAACATGACCCCATGCTGTACTGAGTGGCAATGGGAGATGGGGGATAACATGACCCCCATGCTGTACTGAGTGGTAACCGGAGATGGGGGATAACATGACCCCATGCTGTACTGAGTGGAGATGGGGGATAACATGACCCCCATGCTGTACTGAGTGGTAACCGGAGATGGGGGATAACATGACCCCATGCTGTACTGAGTGGTAACCGGAGATGGGGGATAACATGACCCCATGCTGTACTGAGTGGTAACCGGAGATGGGGGATAACATGACCCCATGCTGTACTGAGTGGTAACCGGAGATGGGGGATAACATGACCCCATGCTGTACTGAGTGGTAACCGGAGATGGGGGATAACATGACCCCATGCTGTACTGAGTGGTAACCGGAGATGGGGGATAACATGACCCCATGCTGTACTGAGTGGCAATGGGAGATGGGGGATAACATGACCCCATGCTGTACTGAGTGGTAACCGGAGATGGGGGATAACATGACCCCATGCTGTACTGAGTGGCAATGGGAGATGGGGGATAACATGACCCCCATGCTGTACTGAGTGGAGATGGGGGATAACATGACCCCCATGCTGTACTGAGTGGTAACCGGAGATGGGGGATAACATGACCCCATGCTGTACTGAGTGGAGATGGGGGATAACATGACCCCCATGCTGTACTGAGTGGTAACCGGAGATGGGGGATAACATGACCCCATGCTGTACTGAGTGGTAACCGGAGATGGGGGATAACATGACCCCATGCTGTACTGAGTGGAGATGGGGGATAACATGACCCCCATGCTGTACTGAGTGGTAACCGGAGATGGGGGATAACATGACCCCATGCTGTACTGAGTGGCAATGGGAGATGGGGGTTAACATGACCCCCATGCTGTACTGAGTGGTAACCGGAGATGGGGGATAACATGACCCCCATGCTGTACTGAGTGGTAACCGGAGATGGGGGATAACATGACCCCCATGCTGTACTGAGTGGTAACCGGAGATGGGGGATAACATGACCCCATGCTGTACTGAGTGGCAATGGGAGATGGGGGATAACATGACCCCCATGCTGTACTGAGTGGAGATGGGGGATAACATGACCCCCATGCTGTACTGAGTGGTAACCGGAGATGGGGGATAACATGACCCCCATGCTGTACTGAGTGGAGATGGGGGATAACATGACCCCCATGCTGTACTGAGTGGTAACCGGAGATGGGGGATAACATGACCCCATGCTGTACTGAGTGGAGATGGGGGATAACATGACCCCATGCTGTACTGAGTGGAGATGGGGGATAACATGACCCCCATGCTGTACTGAGTGGTAACCGGAGATGGGGGATAACATGACCCCATGCTGTACTGAGTGGTAACCGGAGATGGGGGATAACATGACCCCATGCTGTACTGAGTGGTAACCGGAGATGGGGGATAACATGACCCCATGCTGTACTGAGTGGCAATGGGAGATGGGGGATATCATGACCCCCATACTGTACTGAGTGGTAACCGGAGATGGGATAACATGACCCCATACTGTACTGAGTGGTAACCGGAGATGGGGGATAACATGACCCCCATGCTGTACTGAGTGGAGATGGGGGATAACATGACCCCCATGCTGTACTGAGTGGCAATGGGAGATGGGGGATATCATGACCCCCATACTGTACTGAGTGGCAATGGGAGATGGGGGATATCATGACCCCCATACTGTACTGAGTGGTGCACTATATATGGAATAGGGTGTCATTTGGGATGAAATCCTCAGTGATTACTGCAATTTGGAGTCGTGGGCATTAAATGGCCAGAAGAGGAGAGATCCACCTGAAGACTGGCAGATTATCCAACGTCTCTTTGGAATAGAATTTAAATGGGTATGTCACACTCCAGATGAGGGAGTCGAACACATGAGAAACACACACCTTGTCCCAGATCTGTATGTGCCACTCTTGATTCGGCCGCCAGCTCTGACTATTGTTCAACATGTCATGTATGGCAGGACAACGATAGCAGCAGGACTGTTGGCTAAAGATGCAGATTATGGACCAGGCTAGAGATTGGCAAATCTCATAATCCCTTTACATAACCGGTTAAAGACAACACCACACAAAGCAACAGAACACCAGTTGTTGGAAGCATTTGATTCTCAATCTCTATTGAAACGTGTTGTAGATCTGCAGAGCTTGACTTATGGGGCGGCAGGAAGCCTAGTGGTTAGAGTGTTGGGCCAGTAAACGAAAGGTTGCTAGATCGAATCCCCGAGCTGATAAGCTAAAAAGCTGTCGTTCTGCCCCTGAACAAGGCAGTAAAGCCCCTGTTCCTAGGCCGTCATTGTCAATAAGAATTTGTTCTTAACTGACTTGCCTAGTTAAATTTAGGTTAAAAAAAGTGTGTTTATATGTGCTGTAAACTGCTCCCAGCCCCCAGATGACAACAGTAGCAGTGTGGTAAAGGCCAGGTTGACGACAGTAGCAGTGTGTTAAAGGCCAGGTTGACATCAGTAGCAGTGTGGTAAAGGCCAGGTTGACGACAGTAGCAGTGTGGTAAAGGCCAGGTTGACGACAGTAGCCGTGTGGTAAAGGCCAGGTTGGCATCAGTAGCAGTGTGGTAAAGGCCAGGTTGGCAACAGTAGCAGTGTGGTAAAGGCCAGGTTGACATCAGTAGTAAAGGCCAGGTTGACGACAGTAGCAGTGTGGTAAAGGCCAGGTTGACATCAGTAGCAGTGTGGTAAAGGCCAGGTTGACGACAGTAGCAGTGTGGTAAAGGCCAGGTTGACGACAGTAGCAGTGTGGTAAAGGCCAGGTTGACGACAGTAGCCGTGTGGTAAAGGCCAGGTTGGCATCAGTAGCAGTGTGGTAAAGGCCAGGTTGGCAACAGTAGCAGTGTGGTAAAGGCCAGGTTGACATCAGTAGCCGTGTGGTAAAGGCCAGGTTGACGACAGTAGCAGTGTGGTAAAGGCCAGGTTGACATCAGTAGCAGTGTGGTAAAGGCCAGGTTGACGACAGTAGCAGTGTGGCAAAGGCCAGGTTGACATCAGTAGCAGTGTGGTAAAGGCCAGGTTGACGACAGTAGCAGTGTGGTAAAGGCCAGGTTGACATCAGTAGCAGTGTGGTAAAGGCCAGGTTGACGACAGTAGCAGTGTGGTAAAGGCCAGGTTGACGACAGTAGCAGTGTGGTAAAGGCCAGGTTGACGACAGTAGCAGTGTGGTAAAGGCCAGGTTGACATCAGTAGCAGTGTGGTAAAGGCCAGGTTGACATCAGTAGCAGTGTGGTAAAGGCCAGGTTGACATCAGTGGCCGTGTGGTAAAGGCCAGGTTGACATCAGTAGCAGTGTGGTAAAGGCCAGGTTGACATCAGTAGCAGTGTGGTAAAGGCCAGGTTGACGACAGTAGCAGTGTGGTAAAGGCCAGGTTGACATCAGTAGCAGTGTGGTAAAGGCCAGGTTGACGACAGTAGCAGTGTGGTAAAGGCCAGGTTGACGACAGTAGCAGTGTGGTAAAGGCCAGGTTGACGACAGTAGCAGTGTGGTAAAGGCCAGGTTGACGACAGTAGCAGTGTGGTAAAGGCCAGGTTGACGACAGTAGCAGTGTGGTAAAGGCCAGGTTGACGACAGTAGCCCCCAGTGTGGTGACAACAGTAGCAGTGTGGTGTAAAGGCCAGGTTGACGACAGTAGCAGTGTGGTAAAGGCCAGGTTGACGACAGTAGCAGTGTGGTAAAGGCCAGGTTGACGACAGTAGCAGTGTGGTAAAGGCCAGGTTGACATCAGTAGCAGTGTGGTAAAGGCCAGGTTGACATCAGTAGCAGTGTGGTAAAGGCCAGGTTGACGACAGTAGCAGTGTGGTAAAGGCCAGGTTGACGACAGTAGCAGTGTGGTAAAGGCCAGGTTGACGACAGTAGCAGTGTGGTAAAGGCCAGGTTGACGACAGTAGCAGTGTGGTAAAGGCCAGGTTGACGACAGTAGCAGTGTGGTAAAGGCCAGGTTGACGACAGTAGCAGTGTGGTAAAGGCCAGGTTGACGACGACAGTAGCAGTGTGGTAAAGGCCAGGTTGATGACAGTAGCCGTGTGGTAAAGGCCAGGTTGACGACAGTAGCAGTGTGGTAAAGGCCAGGTTGACGACAGTAGCAGTGTGGTAAAGGCCAGGTTGACGACAGTAGCAGTGTGGTAAAGGCCAGGTTGACGACAGTAGCAGTGTGGTAAAGGCCAGGTTGACGACAGTAGCAGTGTGGTAAAGGCCAGGTTGACGACAGTAGCAGTGTGGTAAAGGCCAGGTTGACATCAGTAGCAGTGTGGTAAAGGCCAGGTTGACATCAGTAGCAGTGTGGTAAAGGCCAGGTTGACATCAGTAGCAGTGTGGTAAAGGCCAGGTTGACATCAGTAGCCAGGTTGACATCAGTAGCAGTGTGGTAAAGGCCAGGTTGACATCAGTAGCCGTGTGGTAAAGGCCAGGTTGACATCAGTAGCAGTGTGGTAAAGGCCAGGTTGACATCAGTAGCCGTGTGGTAAAGGCCAGGTTTGACATCAGTAGCAGTGTGGTAAAGGCCAGGTTGACGACAGTAGCAGTGTGGTAAAGGCCAGGTTGACATCAGTAGCAGTGTGGTAAAGGCCAGGTTGACGACAGTAGCAGTGTGGTAAAGGCCAGGTTGACGACAGTAGCAGTGTGGTAAAGGCCAGGTTGACGACAGTAGCAGTGTGGTAAAGGCCAGGTTGACATCAGTAGCAGTGTGGTAAAGGCCAGGTTGACGACAGTAGCAGTGTGGTAAAGGCCAGGTTGACGACAGTAGCAGTGTGGTAAAGGCCAGGTTGACAACAGTAGCAGTGTGGTAAAGGCCAGGTTGACAACAGTAGCAGTGTGGTAAAACCAGTTGTCTCTGGGTCTTACTGTCTTCTCCTGTCTGTACTGTATCATGTTGACTAGTGAGGGGTGTGTGTTTTGAACTGGAGTCTGATCTGATGGCTCTGGTGGTTGGGCTCCCTTTCCTGGAGAACTAGAGAGAACAACAGAAATAAGAGAGGACTATTATCTGTTTGAGTGGATGGGCAACACGTCTGGATCAGCAGAGGTGTGTGGGTGGCATGGCGCGCAAGTGTGTGGATATGAAGGAAACATAATTGACGTTGATTTCATAGACCTACTGACAGAACAGAGGGGAGTCGAGGAAAGCCTCAGTGGATTTTATTCCCTTTGATTGGTTATCATTACCTCTTACACGCTAGCCTATTCTCATTGAGCGGGAGAGAGAGAGGAGAGAGAGAGAGAGAGAGAGAGAGAGAGAGAGAGAGGTCGGATAGACCAGTTAGCTGACAACGATGCACATGCTTAAATGGGGGGGCTGTGTTATGGTTTTGGATGGCCAAATAGCTAGCTACAATGACAAGCTGCCATGTGGAGAATTGTAGGTGGCTCGTTTCAGCTAGTTCCATCTTGTTCTTGATACCATGTCTTGTATTGAGGTGTTTTGACTGTCACCTCTATGCTAATTTGGCAAACATTCGCTAGCTAGCAAACTAACTGTAACAAAGTGTTTGAGACAAGTGCTCATTTTGCAAATGTGTTTGTTTTCAATAAACAATGGAGACTTAATTTGTATTTTATTTAACCTTTATTTAACTAGGCAAGTCAGTTAAGAACAAATACTTATTTACTATGTCGGCCTACTGGGGAACAGTGGTTTAACAGTGGTTTAAATAAAATACAGGGGCAGAATGACAGATTTTTACCTTGTCAGAGCAGGGATTTGATCCAGCAACCTTTTGGTCACTGGCCCAATGCTCGAACAACTAGGCTACCTGCCGCCCAAAATAGTTTACATGTTGTCAACAATCTAAGCCAACCCGTCAGTTTTGGTCCATAGTTGCGCACGTTGTTGGTTTTGTTGCTAAACGACCAACCCGTTTATAGTGTTTTCTCTCCTCAACTCTCTTGTGAGGAAGCTTGTGGTGACATTTCACAGAGAAAGCGTTTCCCCATCAGAAGGTGCATTATCATATTAATGAGGTCAAGCATTTCTGTGACCCAAAACAAAGAGAAATGAGAGATTGTATTATTTATTTAGCTGCAGCCACCTCCGCTAGCGTTTCAGGTTGTTTTGTAATTCAAATCCAGTGTGTCCAATAGCCATTAACCTTAACCTCCTTCTACACAGCATCGAGAGCAAGCACGAAGTCACAATCCTCAGTGGACTCAATGAATTTGTAGTGAAGTTTTATGGACAACAAGGAAGTAAGTGTCTTTTATGTTATGGAAATGTTTCTGTCCTATTTACCTATTAACTGCCTTCTGTTCAAGATGCCATTTTGAAGTCTCGCCCCTAATCAAATAACTAAAGACATTCTCCATTGTTAAAGTGATCTCCTAGTTCATTACAAAATGAATCCCGGACTAAACCACTTTGAGGTCTGAAAGCGTCTGACAAACGTTGACTTTGAAATGAAAAAAACACTAACTATCACAGGTTTCAAGTGTTTGTTCATATGTCATGAATCACTATCATGTCTGAAGTTTACTCATAAGAGTACCACAACAGAGATTGAGTTATGATGGTCCTGTTGGACTGAAGCCCTCAGGTCAGCTGCCACAGGAACGTGCGCCTCCTGGTCTGAATACTGAGTGAAGTTCGAGGGCAGGGTGTAAAATGGATTGGAACGTGGCCTGTACAGAAGGTGTAGGCGGAGATTCTTCTCACCATGTTTTTCACAACGTCTGTACCACCAAGCCCTCCCCTGATTGCACAGCAATAGAGAGGAAGTTTGTGTTGTTATGATGCATACAACCGCATTCTGGGAAATGTCTCTTTGGAGTGTGTACACTAGTGTCTGTTTTCTCTGTCTGTGTGTGTGCATGTGCTGTCCCGTTCCAGTTCGGCACGACCCTCTGGTTCTGCACCTGGTATTCTGGTAGTTCTGGACCCACACAAGCCCTCTCTATTGGGACCCAGTCATGGGATGTCTTTATATTATGGAGATTGATCTGGAAGTAAACAGCTCTTCGCTGCCTATGGCTAAAGTACATTACTGTGTAGAATCAAAGGAAAATCAATGCCAGTGGTGTGGAGCAGACTGTTCATCTGACTGTTAATGTCAGTGGTATAGAGTAGACTGCTCCTCTGACTGTTGATGTCAGTGGTGTGGAGAAGACTGATGTCAGTGCTATAGAGAAGACTGTTCCTCTGACTGTTGACGTCAGTGGTATAGAGTAGACTGATGTCAGTGCTATAGAGAAGACTGTTCCTTTGACTGTTGATGTCAGTGCTATAGAGAAGACTGCTCCTCTGACTGTTGATGTCAGTGGTATAGAGAACCACTGTTGTCAGTGGTATAGAGAAGACTGCTCCTTTGACTGTTGATGTCAGTGCTATAGAGAAGACTGCTCCTCTGACTGTTGATGTCAGTGGTATAGAGAAGACTGCTCCTCTGAATGTTGATGTCAGTGGTATAGAGAAGACTGCTCATCTGAATGTTGATGTCAGTGGTATAGAGAAGACTGCTCCTCTAAATGTTGATGTCAGTGGTATAGAGTAGACTGCTCCTCTGACTGTTGATGTCAGTGGTGTGGAGAAGACTGATGTCAGTGCTATAGAGAAGACTGTTCCTCTGACTGTTGACGTCAGTGGTATAGAGTAGACTGATGTCAGTGCTATAGAGAAGACTGCTCCTCTGACTGTTGATGTCAGTGGTATAGAGAACCACTGTTGTCAGTGGTATAGAGAAGACTGCTCCTTTGACTGTTGATGTCAGTGCTATAGAGAAGACTGCTCCTCTGAATGTGGATGTCAGTGCTATAGAGAAGACTGTTCCTTTGACTGTTGATGTCAGTGCTATAGAGAAGACTGCTCCTCTGAATGATGATGTCAGTGGTATAGAGAACCACTGTTGTCAGTGGTGTGGAGAAGACTGCTCCTCTGACTGTTGATGTCAGTGGTATAGAGAAGACTGCTCCTCTGAATGTTGATGTCAGTGGTATAGAGAAGACTGCTCCTCTGAATGTTGATGTCAGTGGTATAGAGAAGACTGCTCCTCTAAATGTTGATGTCAGTGGTATAGAGAAGACTGCTCCTCTGAAAGTTGATGTCAGTGGTATAGAGAAGACTGCTCCTCTGAATGTTGATGTCAGTGGTATAGAGAAGACTGCTCCTCTGAATGTTGATGTCAGTGGTATAGAGAAGACTGCTCCTCTAAATGTTGATGTCAGTGGTATAGAGAAGACTGCTCCTCTGAAAGTTGATGTCAGTGGTATAGAGAAGACTGCTCCTCTGAATGTTGATGTCAGTGGTATAGAGAAGACTGCTCCTCTGAAGGTTGATGTCAGTGGTATAGAGAAGACTGCTCCTCTGAATGTTGATGTCAGTGGTATAGAGAAGACTGCTCCTCTGAATGTTGATGTCAGTGGTATAGAGAAGACTGCTCCTCTGAATGTTGATGTCAGTGGTATAGAGAAGACTGCTCCTCTGAATGTTGATGTCAGTGGTATAGAGAAGACTGCTCCTCTGAATGTTGATGTCAGTGGTATAGAGAAGACTGCTCCTCTGAATGTTGATGTCAGTGGTATAGAGTAGACTGCTCCTCTGACTGTTGATGTCAGTGGTATAGAGAACCACTGTTGTCAGTGTTGTGGAGAAGACTGCTCCTCTGACTGTTGATGTCAGTGGTATAGAGAAGACTGCTCCTCTGAATGTTGTCAGTGGTATAGAGAAGACTGCTCCTCTGAATGTTGATGTCAGTGGTATAGAGAAGACTGCTCCTCTAAATGTTGATGTCAGTGGTATAGAGAAGACTGCTCCTCTAAATGTTGATGTCAGTGGTATAGAGAAGACTGCTCCTCTAAATGTTGATGTCAGTGGTATAGAGAAGACTGTTCATCTGACTGTTGATGTCAGTGGTATAGAGAACCACTGTTGTCAGTGTTGTGGAGAAGACTGCTCCTCTGACTGTTGATGTCAGTGGTATAGAGAAGACTGCTCCTCTGACTGTTGATGTCAGTGGTATAGAGAAGACTGCTCCTCTGAATGTTGATGTCAGTGGTATAGAGAAGACTGCTCCTCTGAATGTTGATGTCAGTGGTATAGAGAAGACTGCTCCTCTGAATGTTGATGTCAGTGGTATAGAGAACCACTGTTGATGTCAGTGGTATAGAGAACCACTGTTGATGTCAGTGGTATAGAGAACCACTGTTGATGTCAGTGGTATAGAGAACCACTGTTGATGTCAGTGGTATAGAGAACCACTGTTGATGTCAGTGGTCTAGAGAACCACTGTTGATGTCAGTGGTCTAGAGAACCACTGTTCCTCTAAGGGCTACAGCCTTGCAGTGTCAAGTCCATAGGGTTTCTGTGGTTAAGTCTCTCTGCTGTAATCCCTGTACTCATATTAAGTATCTCCCTCAATGTCATTAGTACATAAGCCTACCAGACCTGGGTTGAATTACTATTTCAGATCTCAATTACTTTCACATGCATTCAATGTATTCATATCTTACATTTGAAAAGTTGTTGAATATTTTAATGTATTTGGAAATACACTTGGAAAGTAGTTGATATACTCAAATACACTCCCATGTATTTGAAAATGCTAGGTCTAGATTGCGACCTGCAGAGTCTCTAATTCTACCATTTACTGTTTTGATGTCCAGCGGCAGCTCAAAGAGAGTGGATGTGCATGTGATCTTTTCTTGTAGCATGTCTTATCTCCCTTCTCTCTCTCTCCTCCTATCCAGCAGCGTACGAGGGGGGCGTATGGAAGGTGCGAGTAGATCTACCGGACAAATACCCTTTCAAATCCCCATCAATAGGTAGGGGGATGGCATAGAGCCAGTGGGGGTTAATTTCTCAGTTGACACACGCAAAAAATATATAGATATGTATTGTTATTGTCACAAACACAGGATAGGTGCAGTTTTACAGGGTCAGTCGTTGTAGTACGGCTCCCTGTTACTAGAAGTAACCCGTAACATCTGTACTTGACTTGCGTATTGTTTTTCTCTTTCGTTTGCAGGATTCATGAATAAAATCTTCCATCCCAACATCGATGAAGCGTAAGTTGATCACGACTTCTGATTTGAAAGGAACACTGAAATAGTAGAGGGTGCCCTCTCATGAGACTCATCACCTTAACCTTGTCTTGTGTTGCTGGAACCAATGGCAGCAGGGAGCTTTTCTTATCACATCTATCTGAACCTCTCTGGGATATGTGGGACGGTAGCGTCCCACCTGGCCAACATCCAGTGACAATGCAGAGCGCCAAATTCAAATAAATTACTATAAAAATTAAACTGATGAAATCACACACTCAATATACCATATTAAAGCTACACTTGTTGTGAATCCAGCCAACGTGTCAGATTCAAAAAATGCTTTACGGCGAAAGCAAACGATGCAATTATCTGAGGATAGCACCCCAGTAAACAAAGAGAAAAGCATATTTCAACCCTACAGGCGCGACACAAAACGCAGAAATAAAAATATAATTAATGCCTTACCTTTGACGAGCTTCTTCTGTTGGCTCTCCAATATGTCCCATAAACATCACAAATGGTCCTTTTATTTGATTTAATTCCTTCAATATATATCCAAAATGTTAATTTATTTGGCGCGTTTGATCCAGCAAAACACCGGTTCCAACTTGCGCAACGTGACTACAAAATATCTCAAAAGTTACCTGTAAGCATTGTCCAAACATTTCAAACTACTTTTGTAATACAACTTAAGGTATTTTTTAACGTACATAATCAATCAAATTGAAGACTGGATGATCTGTGTTCAATACTGGAGGAAAACAAAGTGGAGCGTGCTTTCAGGTCACACGCCTCTAACAAAGAGTACACTTCCCTCAAGCCTCATTCTGAACAGTGTTACTACTTCATTTCTCAAAGGAAAAACCTCAACCAATTTCTAAAGACTGTTGACATCCAGTGGAAGTGATAGGAACTGCAGGAAAGTCGATTTAGAAATCTGTATTCCCAATGAAAACCATTGAAAAGAGTGACCTCCAAAAAAAAAAAAAGAATCTGAACGGTTTGTCCTCTGGGTTTTGCCTGCCAAATAAGTTATGTTATACACACAGACATGATTCAAACAGTTTTAAGAACTTCAGTGTTCTCTATCCAAATCTACTAATAATATGCATATCTTAGCTTCTGGGTCTGAGTAGCAGGCCATTTACATTGCACGCGCTTTTCATCCGGATGTGAAAATACTGCCCCCTGTCCCAAAGAAGTTAAACCACCAGCCCTGACCTTAACCCTGGCCCTAACCTTTTAACCCTAACCCGTAAATAAGAATGAATAGCTAATGAGCTTCCGCACGCATCTAGTGATGACCCCACCTGCATACCCATCTCTAAGCTCTTGTAACGTAATCTAATTAAATTTAATTTAATTTCCATTGAAGGACATCAATGGTTTGTTTGGCTCGTCTCCCAGATCAAATGGTGAGAGGGGCACTGGAGGATCTAAAGCACAGAACAACAGGCTGATCCTTTACGTTAACTGACCATAATAATCTGGCGTGAATACAAATCATCAAAACACTCAGGATGAAAACACAGCCTCAAGCATTTTCAGTGGCTCCTTTTTAAGGAATGTAATTCCCCTCATCCACCAACCTCACTTTGGGGTGCTCCTCGTGTTGTGTAGAGAGGAAGTGTCTGAGAGCCTCCTCCTTAACCCCTTCTCTTCTCTCATCTCCAGGTCAGGAACAGTGTGTTTAGATGTCATCAACCAGACGTGGACAGCCCTTTACGGTGAGTGGGGTGGCTCAGAGCTTGGATGTTTTGGAGGTGTGTGTAGGTGAATTTGTGTTTTTGTCTATGCGTATGTGAGACATGGGCCACGGCTCCCCTGTCCAGTGTAAAAGAAAACACAAACACGACCGCTGGCGTCACTGGAGAAACAAGTGTAAAAAGTGGTGGGTGTGGCTTCATGTAGGAGGCAGCACGGTCAGTTCTCCTGTAATCCTCTTACTGGTGGGTGTGTCTTCATGTAGGAGGCAGCACGGTCAGTTCTCCTGTAATCCTCTTACTGGTGGGTGTGGCTTCATGTAGGAGGCAGCGTGGTCAGTTCTCCTGTAATCCTCTTACTGGTGGGTGTGTCTTCATGTTCTCCTGTAATCCTCTTACTGGTGGGTGTGTCTTCATGTAGGAGGCAGCAAGGTCAGTTCTCCTGTAATCCTCTTACTGGTGGGTGTGGCTTCATGTAGGAGGCAGCTTCATGTAGGAGGCGGTCAGTTCTCCTGTAATCCTCTTACTGGTGGGTGTGGCTTCATGTAGGAGGCAGCGTGGTCAGTTCTCCTGTAATCTCTTACTGGTGGGTGTGGCTTCATCCTCTTAATCTTACTGGTGGGTGTGTCTTCATGTAGGAGGCAGCACGGTCAGTTCTCCTGTAATCCTCTTACTGGTGGGTGTGGCTTCATGTAGGAGGCAGCACGGTCAGTTCTCCTGTAATCCTCTTACTGGTGGGTGTGGCTTCATGTAGGAGGCAGCGTGGTCAGTTCTCCTGTAATCCTCTTACTGGTGGGTGTGGCTTCATGTAGGAGGCAGCACGGTCAGTTCTCCTGTAATCCTCTTACTGGTGGGTGTGGCTTCATGTAAGGCAGCCAGTTCTCCTGTAATCCTCTTACTGGTGGGTGTGGCTTCATGTAGGAGGCAGCGTGGTCAGTTCTCCTGTAATCCTCTTACTGGTGGGTGTGGCTTCATGTAGGAGGCAGCGCGGTCAGTTCTCCTGTAATCCTCTTACTGGTGCTAGAAGGCTAACAAGGTAATAGCCTGAGCCAGCAAAGTCAGAAAACAGGCAGCCTAGCTGCTTCTCCTGATACTAATAATGAGCAACTCTTCAGCTGAGTGAACAAAACCGCACTGGTTGTCTCTGTCTCCCCCCTTCATATCGCAATTAATTCCTCAGTAATAATGACCAGCCTCTCGGTCTGCAGGTTTTTTTCACTCCATCTTTGTACTTGATTGATGGAGTAAGGTCACTAATTAGTAAGGAACTCCCCTCACCTGGTTGTCTAGGTCTTAACTGAAAGGAGAGACCAAAACCAGCAGACACGGAGGGCCCCCCCACCTAATCAACAAGGTTAAGACAGCAGCACACTGGTGTAAATGACCTTGTGATTATCCACAACATATGGATTTCATTAGCCTTCACTGAGTTTTCACATTAACCCGTAAGGGACGCCAAACATTGCTGACCTCTGCATTTATAGAAACTGAAGGTTTTTAGAAACTAATCAATAAGGAACGGAATGGATTTCTTATCAGAAGATTACTGAATTATTGAAGTTCTGAAGCCTCCTGGTTCATTCCACACAGGGTTTGTTCTGTGTGTTTTGGACTGCGGCTTTGTTGTTCGAGATGAGTCACTCAAGTTGATTAGCTAATATGTTTGATTTGGCTATTGTGGGCTTCCAGCAGTGTAATGGACTTTGAGAGCTCTAACAAATTACATTTCCAGAACTGTAGTGGAGGGCTTGGGACAAAAACAAGCCAATCAGTGAAGCATTGTCTACTCTAGGCCTAGGTCCTGATTGTGGGTAGGGAACATACACTGGGTTACAGTCAGTCTACAGTTTTACCCAGTAATGTATTTTCTCCTCATATTTGTACTTAACCAATAGTGACACCCAGTCAATGTATATAAACCCTGGATTGCTGATGCTGTGTATTGACCATCGAGAGGTTTTGAAGCCACCGGTCAGCCATATTGGCACTCCCCAGTAGGAGCAGTCCTCCATAAGAATGACTGGAATTCTACAGTATTTCAATTAAATGTTTCAAGGACAAGATGACATGTATTTAAGGATTTTGTTGTCGTGGGGACAATAATATTAATAATCTAAAAAATATATACTTTAACCTCTAGGAGCAATCCCGTATCCGGGAGCGTAATCATAGCCTCAAGCTCATTAGCATAACGCAACGTTAACTATTCATGAAAATCGCAAATGAAATTAAATAAATATATTCACTCACAAGCTTAGCCTTTTGTTAACGACACTGTCATCTCAGATTTTCAAAATATGCTTTTCACCCATAGCTACACAAGCATTTGTGTAAGAGTATTGATAGCTAGCATAGCATTAAGCCTAGCATTCAGCAGGCAACATTTTCACAAAAACAAGAAAAGCATTCAAATAAAATCATTTACCTTTGAAGAACTTTATATGTTTTCAATGAGGAGACTCTGTTATATAGCAAATGTTCAGTTTTTCCAAAAATATTATTTGTGTAAAAATTGCTCTGTTTTTTACATCACGTTTGGCTAAGAAACGACAGTGTAGGCTCATTCCTGGCGCATTCACAGCCATATAAGGAGACATTGGAACACAGCGCCCTCAAAATCTGGGCCATTTCCTGTTTGAAATTTCATCTTGGTTTTGCCTGTAGCATCAGTTCTGTGGCACTCACAGATAACACTGACGTTTCCAAAACAGATATTTTCTTTCCAAAGCTGTCAATTATATGCATAGTCGAGCATCTTTTCGTGACAAAATATCTTGTTTAAAACGGGAACATTTTTTTATCCAAAAATTAAAAGAGCACCCCCTATATCTTAAAGTTAAGGGAAATTGTTTTTATTTTTTAATGTTTAGCTCACATAATATAATTAAGTCTGTAATAGAGTAAACATAGTAAAAACAAATGTAGACATTAATAAATGCATTTCAATAGCTTCCAATGGTGGGGGAGTTCCAAGATGGAGGCGTGGTGGCTTCAAAACAGCACCCCCTAGGGATCATCTAGTGTGTATATAAAACATTGCACTCAGTAGACATCTGCAGCATTGCCCATTTTCCGTTGAGTGCTAATTTTCTTGCAGAGACAAAGCAAGGCCTGCAACCGTATGTCTAGTGGAAGGTCCTTCCTCCGGCAGGATTTGTATTTTATTTTTTACATAGAGGCCCTTTTACATAGAGGCCCAATCCTAAAATGATTGGATAGGTGTAAGCAAGGGTTCTATTACATAACTATCACCTATCCAGTTATTCCAGAAAGGATGTTTGTTTTAAGAATGCTTTAGTTGTAAAAGAGTCATGTATGTTCATCGTGCCCTGTTTTATCGATAACATTCTGTTCTGTCTCTCTCTCTGCCTCTCTCGTCCACTCCCACAGATCTCACCAATATCTTTGAGTCGTTCCTGCCTCAGCTGCTGGCTTACCCCAACCCCATCGACCCGCTGAACGGAGACGCGGCCGCCATGTACCTCCACAGACCAGAGGAGTACAAACAGAAAATCAAAGGTACACTTCTCTCCCTACGCCTTGCTTTCTCAGTGTTGTCTGTCTCAAGGGAATTCAGGAGTGCAGATGTTCATTTCAAATGTTGCATAATGGATCCATGTAGAATCAGGAGGCTCAGTAATGAAATTAATACTGGTCAATAATATACTTTGACATACAGCAGCTACATTTTTGTTTTGTTTGTGCATTTTGTTTTATTACTATTTGATCATGTGAAGTAGATACCCCTGCCTTAAGCCATAGTCTACCCTTTGTTCAGATTTGATTTAGTAAAGTGTGTGTGTGTGTCTTGTCTATCACTCCTGGCTGTTGCTTAGTTCCCTGTTTTTTAAAGCGCCTGTCTGCTCCCTGGCTCGGAGCTCTTAGCCAACGAGGTTGAGTCTTACTGACCAATCTGCCTTGCTCTCCACAGAGTACATCCAGAAATATGCAACAGAGGAGGCTCTCAAGGAGCAGGAGGAGGGCCAGGGCGATTCCTCATCGGAAAGCTCCATGTCGGATTTCTCTGAAGACGAAGCCCAGGATATGGAGTTGTAGTGATGGGAGACGACTCTCCTTTAAAACCACAGACTGTATGATTTCCTAACCATGAGAAAGCAGACATCATATTCATATAAGTTGATTTTTTTATTTTAATATTATTATTATTATTATTATTATTGCTAAAACAATGATTTTTGTGGATATCAAGCCTCGGCGTATATCACACACCACCCGCTTTGTGTTTTTGCCATGTCCTAGTCGCGTTCTCCTCCTTCAATCCCTGTAAAGGTGTGTTGGATTTAGCAGTCCCCACATTCCACCGGTAGTTGGAATGTCCCCTTTGACCCGGTGACCTTCGGCCTTACCCTCACTGCACCAACGACCGGACAAAATGGAGACTAGCTCTATGGGCTGGGCTGAATAGGAGGTGGGAGTTGGGCATCGGGGGATTTCCCTTCTCTTTATCTCATGAATGTGTTGAAGAAGAGGAACTAGAGAGTTAGGTCATATTCATGGTCATGGCAATTATGGTCCATGTCTTCAGCCGAATTCGTACCTGTCTGGATTTGAATTGGATACATCACCCTGCCGGCGTTGGCTGTCGACTTGTCCTGCTAGACAGGTGATTTGGTATTTTAAAGTAATATGAAAGAGGGGAATTGCAGCTTTAATATCTATTTTCTTTCACCAATGTTGTTTTTCTGGTGTTCATTTGTCATTTGTGCTTTTCATTTGGCTGGGGTTAGGAGCTGCCTATGGTGTGTGTGCAGCACCTAGCTTGTACAGTGATACTTCACCTTTCTCATTAGAGCCTTATGAACCCAGCCAGCGCGTCAGTCAAAGCGCTGACATCGCTCTGAGCCTGTCCGAGCTGCTGTGGCTGTCGGACTACCTGTACCCCTTTAGAAAAGTACATCACTTCCTGGAACGCCATAGGTATTATGTATCCACTGAAGTTTGTTAGGGGTGAATAGTGCCCAGAATGAGGGATTGAACGCTGATGTGTTGGAAAGTGAGGTAGAAGTGGCCAACCTTACCTCACCGGCTACAGCACAGACACCCAACAAATTCTTCTCTGCTCTGTTTTTGTAAAAGAAAAAAAAAGTTAAAGGAACGTAGAAAAAAATCGCAAGAAGCATTTTTGTATAAAAAAAAAGAAAAGCACAAGGTTTTATTTCCTACAAACTCCTCCCTCCTAGATGATTTGGACCTTGTTTATTTTGGTGGCAAAGACAGGATTTTTTTGGGGGGGAGGCATCATTCTGTACAGTTTGGGCATGATCCAGAAGTGGTGTTGTGTTGGTCTGTATTGCGCTAGGCTAGTATAGGGCTCAACTAAAGTAGTACTGCTTGTGTGGCTACTGTCTGAAGTATTGAGTTGCGTTGTGTACAAGGCTTGGTGATTTACCTGGGTTACCCTTCACTCTTAGATGGGGGAAGTGCAGGGGGGATATCTGCAGGTCTTTTTTTGGCTAACATTGTTGAAATGACCAACTTTGCCTATTGCTCGCGCTAAACTATGATATGTGTTTTTGACTTGATGTAGCGATAGTTAGTTTACTGGGCGGTGTCTTCAACTAAAGACATGTATGGGTCTGATAACTAAAACAACAATAGCTGATTTTAAGTTTGAAGGTAATGTCCATTGTAGGGTTTACATCAGATATAACATGGATCTATACCTGCTGGTCCCCTTCAGAGATGTACAGATCAACGTGAGAGTGATTCCAGACAATCGCAATGAATTGACTGGTGGAGAAACTAGACTGAATGTATGATAGTCTGCAAAACAAAAGCATTGGGCCTGATGAAAGTATCAGACAATGCGCAGTGTGATCAAGGCCACATTGGGATATAGAGCTTGGATGGGAGACTGTTTTTCCTTGTTTTTAATTTCAGTGTTCCCTAAAAGCTTGACTGTTCAACGCTCCTAGATAAAGATGGTCAAATATGGATTGGGTTCCAATCCATTGCCTGGTGTAAGACAGGAAAGTGGGTTTGGGGTTCCCATGTTTCCTCACAGGCCAAATGGAGCCTGCAAAAACTGAATGATGTCACAAGGATACGCAGCAGAATACCTTGCAATTTGGCTTCTGCCGTTTCCTGAGCTGCCTATATTTACTCACTCTATATTGAAACCTTCGCTTTTCTTTCTCGTTTTTAATCAAATCATTTACAGGCACCACTGTTAAAACAAAGGTGTATGTACTTAGGCTTCAGACAAATTTTGTCATGCTGAAGAGAATTAGAACTTGAATTTCTTTCTATTTTACGTATTCAGTTTGGATTTAATGATTTTGTTTTTTTCACATTTATGCAGTATTGTACTAAAGTGAAAAAGAAAGAGAAATAAATCCCATTCAGAAAAAGTGGAGAAAGGCAATGGAGGACATTTTGTGTTTTGGACACTTGCATAGGGGAGAAAATGTGATATTTCGGTATTTTTAAAGAGTGTTGTCCTTGTTATAACTATGTTGTTTTTTTATTTTCAAGCAGAAGTGTCGATGTTCCCACAAACAGGGTGATCCAAAGACGACATGTGTGGTGGTCTGTTGCTATGGGAAACATTTTTGTTTTCTTTCACTCTTTTTTTTACTCCCCCCAAACTAATTCAGTGATGAGGACTATTTATAACCTTTTTTTTCTGTTTGTTTTTAATTCCCAAGTCGAGGACTCAATGACACTTACAATACAAAAATCTCCAATAAACATGAGTGTGCTTCCGTTGCAACTTTGATTCGACATTATTTTTGAAAAGATTGTGAAAAAGTTTTACTGCTTGATTAGATTTTTAGCCCCTCGCTCTCTTAAATACATTAGACTATAGGTGTACCAATGTGAGATCTAATTTCCCCCAACACACTATCAGCACTGACCCAATGTGAGATCTAATTCCCCCCCAACACACTATAAACACTGTCCAAGTCAACCTGTTCCAAGTAATATCGAGGTGGGAGGGGGCCAAACCACATAGTGGTACATAGCCCCACACACACACCCCCAATCTCACACACACACCCAACCACACTTTGTGCGTAGTGAAGTCAGTACTGAGGGACTCGGCTGGTGGCTTCTGTCCAGACTATTACATTAAAGGGGAAAGTAGAGACCTGGCTTCCATCTGATCAACCGTCGGCGCCCCCCCTAGTCCTGTTTCGTGGCGTCACCCCTGACCCCTGTGTTGACTGTACTGTACCTCTCCCATGCACTTGTCTTGCATGCATCTGGTGTGGAGGGGCTCGATTCATCATGTGCACCTCACGTTCTGTCTTTGTGCTTCTCCAGAGTGGAATGCACCACACCCAGACACAGTCCTATTGCTCTCACTACAGGGGACATTGGACACAGGGCATGGAAAATTGCTTAACAAAAAAACATTATAGGAACTGTATTTGGTACCTGTCTACTACTTGAAAGTCGGGTGTTTTTTAATTTTTTAACTGTCCTTGGTCTTATGTGAATTTCAGTCCTCTTCCTCCCTCCTCCCTCATCCCCTCTCTCTTCTACATTTTCTCATCTCCGTTTACTCTGCATTGTGAAGTGGGCATGCTTGTCACAAGACAGACGCTCTCTGTCAGAGGAGGCTGCTGGGAGGAGCTTAAGGAGGATGGGCTCATCGTAATGGCTGGAAGGGAATCAATGGAACGGTATCAAACATATGGAAACCACAACTCTGTTCCATTTATACCATTCCAGCCATTACGATGAGCCCAACCTCCTATATCTCTTCCCGGCAGCCTCCACTGCTCTCTATCTACAGGATTATAACCTCATAAATAGTTGTGTATAAATACTCTGTAAGTTCTTTTTTTTAATAAAATATTAACTGTGTATAAACTGTCAGTGTGTTTCAGTTTGGGGATTTTCCCCATCTAGCCCAGTATTTATAACACTCCCAGAGTAGATGGTTTTCGTGTACAGTAGTAGTTTTCCCCCTCATCGTGTAGTGAACTGTGCACATGAACCCTATCTATAACATTTGGTTTCAGCTTAAAGTTCAATTTAGAGAATTATTAGTCCTTTTATGAACGGTTATTGAGTTGATCTGCCTTTACTCAAAGTAGAGTTTTTAGATAACTGTAATGAACCAGAGTTAGAGCCCGGCCTTACACCTTTAATGGTTGTCTTACTTTTTATTACCGCTAGATGGCAGCCTTTCACTATAGTTCACTCTCCCACAACAGCGTACTTGTGTCAAACTCCGAACAATGTGGACAACTGTTCCAACTTCCACATGAACAGCCAGGGTGCAGCGAATCCTGAGATTCAGGCTAGTATGCCAGGCCTAGGTGGCTGAAACCTGTTAATGACTGCAACCAAAAATCTTTGTATTTCACAAGTTGATAGTTGAATAAAAGAGCAGAAAGCTTGAGCCACACATTATCATTATTGAATTATGTACCAGCTTGGAGTGTAGATAACCAGACAGCTATTGGTGGACCTTCGAAGATGGATATGAAAGAACTGGATCAGTGTAAGCAACATGGCAGAAACACTTATAGGGAGTTTAGCCTTCTAATGCTTTCAGAAACCAGATCCTTTTAGAATGATCAAGCAACCATTGCATAGTGTCTCTGCTAGGGCCTAACAAAGAGTTTATACTGGACATGGGAGTTGGGTGAACCTTGATATATCAGTACTGAGCCAAGCTGTACTGTGGCGAACTGGTTACACAGCCACCATTGTGAAATTAACTATCTGAGCAACCACACTACGGTTGGGGTTGACACGTTACTGTGAAGGGATGGGTAGTTTGTAGCTGCCATGATGCCACTTGATCCCCAAAGAGTCTGCAGTTCCACATTAGCCCAGTTGATGGCGCTGCTCCACTCATTTGCTTTCCTTATCACTGCTGTACCTAAACTCTACGTTATAAGGCATTATTAATCTCCTCCACCCAAAAATATAAACTCACATAGATTACAGATTTCTATCTCTGTCCGCTTTCATGAGAACACTGGAATCCTGAGGACCAGAATTAAAATGTGTCATATGTCGTTTCCTTCTCACTGTTAAATTGTTTTAGGGAGGATGGAGCCCCTAGAACTCACAGGGACCTGAAGGTAGATCTCCCTACCTTTCTCTCTGTGCCTCCCTCACTTCCTCCTTCACGCCGTCCCTCTCTCTCAATTCAATTTAAGTGATTTATTGGCATGGGAAATGTATGTCTACATTGCCAAAGCAAGTGAAACAGATAAACAAAAGTGAAATAAACAATAACAAATGAACAGTAAACATTACACTTAAAGGTCCATTTGTCTATATACAGTGTTGTAATGATGTGCAAGTAGTTAAAGTACAAAAGGGAAAACAGGGAAACACCTTTCTCGCTCGCTTGCTGTTTTACTCACTGACTCTCTATACCTCACTTTTTCACTCCCTCACTCTCTCCCCCTATTTTTCTCTATTCTCTCTTGTTGCCTCCCTCTCTAAACCTCTAATTCTCTCACCCACGCCATTGTTCTCCCTCTGTGAACATGCCCCCTGTCCGAGCCCACAAGCCCCAGCCTGTCCTAGCCCACAAGCACCAGCCTGTCCTAGCCCACAAGCACCAGCCTGTCCTAGCCCACAAGCATCAGCCTGTCCAAGCCCACAAGGCCCAGCCTGTCCGAGCCCACAAGCCCCAGCCTGTCCTAGCCCATAATCCCCAGCCTGTCCTAACCCACAAGCCCCAGCCTGTCCAGGGCTCTCCCCTAAAGGGACAAGCCCCAGCCTGTCCAGGGCTCTCCCCTAAAGGGACAAGCCCCAGCCTGTCCAGGGCTCTCCCCTAAAGGGACAAGCCCCAGCCTGTCCAGGGCTCTCCCCTAAAGGGACAAGCCCCAGCCTGTCCAGGGCTCTCCCTAAAGGGACAAGCCCCAGCCTGTCCATGGCTCTCCCATAAAGGGACAAGCCCCAGCCTGTCCATGGCTCTCCCCTAAAGGGACAAGCCCCAGCCTGTCCAGGGCTCTCCCCTAAAGGGACAAGCCCCAGCCTGTCCAGGGCTCCCATCAAGCCCCAGCCTGTCCAAAAGGGACATGCCCCAGCCTGTCCATGGCTCTCCCCTAAAGGGACAAGCCCCAGCCTGTCCAGGGCTCTCCCCTAAAGGGACAAGCCCCAGCCTGTCCAGGGCTCTCCCATAAAGGGACAAGCCCCAGCCTGTCCATGGCTCTCCCCTAAAGGGACAAGCCCCAGCCTGTCCATGGCTCTCCCCTAAAGGGACAAGCCCCAGCCTGTCCATGGCTCTCCCATAAAGGGACAAGCCCCAGCCTGTCCATGGCTCTCCCCTAAAGGGACAAGCCCCAGCCTGTCCATGGCTCTCCCCTAAAGGGACAAGCCCCAGCCTGTCCATGGCTCTCCCCCCAGCCTAAAGGGACAAGCCCCAGCCTGTCCATGGGACAAGCCCCAGCCTGTCCAGGGCTCTCCCCTAAAGGGACAAGCCCCAGCCTGTCCAGGGTTCTCTCCTAGCCCCCAGCCTGTCCAGGGTTCTCTCCGATAAAGGGACAAGCCCCAGCCTGTCCAGGGCTCTCTCCTAAAGGGACAAGCCCCAGCCTGTCCAGGGCTCTCCCCTAAAGGGACAAGCCCCAGCCTGTCCAGGGCTCTCCCCTAAAGGGACAAGCCCCAGCCTGTCCAGGGCTCTCCAAGCCCCAAGGGACAAGCCCCAGCCTGTCCAGGGGGACAGGGCCCCAGCCTGTCCAGGGCTCTCCCATAAAGGGACAAGCCCCAGCCTGTCCAGGGCTCTCCCCAGGGCTAAAGGGACAAGCCCCAGCCTGTCCAGGGCTCTCCCCTAAAGGGACAAGCCCCAGCCTGTCCAGGGGGACAAGCCCCAGCCTGTCTCTCCCCTAAAGGGACAAGCCCCAGCCTGTCCAGGGCTCTCCCCTAAAGGGACAAGCCCCAGCCTGTCCATGGCTCTCCCCCAAGCCCCAGCCTGTCCAAAAGGGACAAGCCCCAGCCTGTCCAGGGCTCTCCCCTAAAGGGACAAGCCCCAGCCTGTCCAGGGCTCTCCCCTAAAGGGACCAGCCCCAGCCTGTCCAGGGCTCTCCCCTAAAGGGACAAGCCCCAGCCTGTCCAGGGGGACAAGCCCCAGCTCTCCCTCTAAAGGGACAAGCCCCAGCCTGTCCAGGGCTCTCCCCTAAAGGGACAAGCCCCAGCCTGTCCAGGGCTCTCCCCTAAAGGGACAAGCCCCAGCCTGTCCAGGGCTCTCCCCTAAAGGGACAAGCCCCAGCCTGTCCAGGGCTCTCCCTAAAGGGACAAGCCCCAGCCTGTCCAGGGCTCTCCCCTAAAGGGACAAGCCCCAGCCTGTCCATGGCTCTCCTCTAAAGGGACAAGCCCCAGCCTGTCCAGGGCTCTCTCCTAAAGGGACAAGCCCCAGCCTGTCCAAAGGGACAAGCCCCAGCCTGTCCAGGGCTCTCCCAAGCCCCAAAGGGACAAGCCCCAGCCTGTCCAGGGCTCTCCCCTAAAGGGACAAGCCCCAGCCTGTCCAGGGCTCTCCCCTAAAGGGACAAGCCCCAGCCTGTCCAGGGCTCTCCCCTAAAGGGACAAGCCCCAGCCTGTCCATGGCTCTCCCCTAAAGGGACAAGCCCCAGCCTGTCCAGGGCTCTCCCTAAAGGGACAAGCCCCAGCCTGTCCAGGGCTCTCCCATAAAGGGACAAGCCCCAGCCTGTCCAGGGCTCCCTAAAGGGACAAGCCCCAGCCTGTCCAGGGCTCTCCCATAAAGGGACAAGCCCCAGCCTGTCCATGGCTCTCCCATAAAGGGACAAGCCCCACAAGGCTCTCCCATAAAGGGACAAGCCCCAGCCTGTCCAGGGGGACAAGCCCCAGCCTGTCCAGGGCTCTCCCCTAAAGGGACAAGCCCCAGCCTGTCCAGGGCTCTCCCCTAAAGGGACAAGCCCCAGCCTGTCCAGGGCTCTCCCATAAAGGGACAAGCCCCAGCCTGTCCAGGGCTCTCCCCTAAAGGGACAAGCCCCAGCCTGTCCAGGGCTCTCCTAAAGGGACAAGCCCCAGCCTGTCCAGGGCTCTCCCTAAAGGGACAAGCCCCAGCCTGTCCAGGGCTCTCCCCTAAAGGGACAAGCCCCAGCCTGTCCAGGGCTCTCTCCTAAAGGGACAAGCCCCAGCCTGTCCAGGGCTCTCCCAAGCCCCAGCCTAAAGGGACAAGCCCCAGCCTGTCCAGGGCTCTCCCATAAAGGGACAAGCCCCAGCCTGTCCATGGCTCTCCCTAAAGGGACAAGCCCCAGCCTGTCCAGGGCTCTCCCTAAAGGGACAAGCCCCAGCCTGTCCAGGGCTCTCCCTCAAGCCCCAGCCTGTCCAGGGCTCTCCCTAAAGGGACAAGCCCCAGCCTGTCCTCTCCTCTAAGGGACAAGCCCCAGCCTGTCCAGGGCTCTCCCCCTAAAGGGACAGGGCTCTCTCCCCCTAAAGGGACAAGCCCCAGCCTGTCCATGGGGCTCTCCTAAAGGGACAAGCCCCAGCCTGTCCATGGCTCTCCCCTAAAGGGACAAGCCCCAGCCTGTCCAGGGCTCTCCCTAAAGGGACAAGCCCCAGCCTGTCCAGGGCTCTCCCCTAAAGGGACCAGCCCCAGCCTGTCCAGGGCTCTCCTAAAGGGACAAGCCCCAGCCTGTCCAGGGCTCTCCCATAAAGGGACAAGCCCCAGCCTGTCCAGGGCTCTCCTAAAGGGACAAGCCCCAGCCTGTCCAGGGCTCTCCCATAAAGGGACAAGCCCCAGCCTGTCCAGGGCTCTCCCCTAAAGGGACAAGCCCCAGCCTGTCCAGGGCTCTCCCAAGCCCCAGCCTGTCCAAAGGGACAAGCCCCAGCCTGTCCAGGGCTCTCCCTAAAGGGACAAGCCTGTCCAGCCTGTCCAGCCTGTCCAGGGCTCTCTCCTAAAGGGACAAGCCCCAGCCTGTCCATGGGGCTCTCCTAAAGGGACAAGCACCAGCCTGTCCATGGCTCTCCCCTAAAGGGACAAGCCCCAGCCTGTCCAGGGCTGTCCTAAAGGGACAAGCCCCAGCCTGTCCATGGCTCTCCCCTAAAGGGACATGGACTCTGGGAGGAATGTCAGTGATGGACATGTGTTACTGCCAATAGGCCCCAACACAGACATGAGTTATACAGGACAACTACTGTTATACTGTCGACATCAGTTGCCGGTTGATTTAATTGTTGTAAACAGGGGAGCCATGAACCTAATATTCTTGAGGAGGAACTTTTTAAACAGACAAATGAGCATGATATGCCTCTGGTCGTCGCTCAAAGTCACAAGCACTTTGGTGTTCAGAGGTGGGATTTGAAACATGCAGTACCAGGCCACAGCCTACACAGAGAGGAAGAACACCAGCCTCCACACCACTTCCCCACCCTCCTACCTTCTCCCTGTAGCTGTGGAGGATGGGGGAGGAAGAGGCTTCCTTCCACAGGCCTGACCTCCAAGAGTCCAGAAACCCGAGCTCCTCAATGAAATATTTAGAGCTGCTGCTTTATCCGCAGTGCGTTGGTCAAAAGGGCTGCGCCACCCGGGCCTGGCTTCATGACGTAATGCACAACCTCATACTGACCTTCTGATAGGACAAGGCAGAGCCCGATGGGTCAGGTGACCTGTGGGGCTGTGCCTCTGGCGCTATTATAAACCATCTCAATTCCCCCAGGCTCCACAGCGGACTGCTATTGGTCCAACTGCTGTAGGCTAGTTGGTGAATGATGCCCTCATGACCTGTGGACCCATTAGCTGAATACTGAGAGTAAAGATACTCACTGGCAAGGACTGCAGGACAGCGGCCTTCCTTTGTCAATACATGTGTTTTACCCAAAAGCTCCTGACAGTCCTTAGTGTGTATCTTTTGAGCTACTGACAGTCATCAGTGTGTATCTTCTGACCTACACAGTCATCAGTGTGTATCTTCTGACCTACACAGTCATCAGTGTGTATCTTCTGACCTACACAGTCATCAGTGTGTATCTTCTGACCTACACAGTCATCAGTGTGTATCTTCTGACCTACACAGTCATCAGTGTTTATCTTCTGACCTACACAGTCATCAGTGTGTATCTTCTGACCTACACAGTCATCAGTGTGTATCTTCTGACCTACACAGTCATCAGTGTGTATCTTCTGACCTACACAGTCATCAGTGTTTATCTTCTGACCTACACAGTCATCAGTGTGTATCTTCTGACCTACACAGTCATCAGTGTTTATCTTCTGACCTACACAGTCATCAGTGTGTATCTTCTGACCTACACAGTCATCAGTGTGTATCTTCTGACCTACACAGTTATCAGTGTGTAGCTTTTGAGCTACTGACAGTCCTCAGTGACTGCTGCCATCTCTAACAGGTTTCTCTTGTGAAATAGATTTGATGTCAGTGAGACTAAACTGTATATTTAAATGTTAAATAAAATAAAAACTCTGTAACCATGGTATAATGTTGTTACAGAATGTCATTACGTAACACACTGTGTCAATCTAAAAACATCCAAACTGAATGAAACCTGCAGAAACATTTTGAGATTGGGAGAAATGTAATTCTGTAAACAACGTGCACAATGCACACATCTCCTGCTGCACTGCTTGGGGGAGGGGCTCTCTGTGAGCTTAATGCTGGTACAAGGGTGTGGAGTCAGAATCCTGCTGTCCCAGAATGCCGCAGTGGGATTGAGGTATGGACACCGCCCAGATGCTCTCTCCTCTCTGTTTATAACGGAGTAGGATGAAGTTTCCTGTAGACGCTGATTTTGGGTCAGTTTAGCATGTCCCCCAATGATGGTTAAAGGCCCAGCCCAGGGCAGTCAAATGGGTGATTTTCCAGTGTTTTATATATGTCCACACTGAGGTTGGAATAACACTGGGAAAGTGTATAAATGATGATAATGCCATTTAATTGTTAGAGCTGTTTGAAAATACTACATGACATTTCAGCCAGTTTTGGTGGGATGGAATTTTGGCCTTCCATGGTGACATCACCATGCGGTTAAAGTAGTTAATAGACCAATAAGAAAGAGAGTTCCAAACATCTGCCAATAACAGCTACATTTTGATTTTCCCCTCCCAACTCAGACCACTCCCAGACAGTTCGAGCTAAATTCTTGCTTGAGAAATGGCTCTTTACTAAGAAGCTATTTTTGTTCCTTTTTGATTATTTGAATTGAAAACAACAGTTCAGTTCAGCGCTACTCCATCTATGTCAATTTCCATTTAATATCATTTAAATGGTATTCACCAAAACAGCATTTCACACCAGACCTGGCTTCAAATACATGCATGTTTAAGTCCAACCTCCTCCCCAGGCTGTTTGAGGCTAGAAACGAGTTAACTCTAAGCCTAGGCCTACTAGTGATGAAAGTACAACTACAAGACTGCTTTTCCCTCTCTCATCTGAGCCTGGCAGTCAGGAGACTGGGTGCCGGTCCCAGCTGGATGAAATGACATCCCCATGGGTGAATGTAACACCATGCAAACTGGCAGGGTTTCTCTGGCTGGGGCTGGATAGCAGGCAGGCAGGCAGGCAGGCAGCAGACTCTCTCAGGTTTCCAGCTCAGTTTCAGGGGCACAGTGGGGGCCTACTGCACATTGATCCCAGGTCTTTATTAATGGATGACCTACTGATTAAAAAGGCCTCCCAGTCCACATATACAGGTATACACACACACACACACACACACACACACACACACACACACACACACACACACACACACACACACACACACACACACACACACACACACACACACACACACACACACACACACACACACACACACACACACACACTTACAACTCACAACCTCAAGCTATATGTATATTTTTTATACTAATTACTGCTTGGATGGAAAATTGAAATAATATCTAAAACACTATTGGTGTTGATGAAGTCCTCTTGCTTTGATGTCGAGTTTTCCTTCAAGTCTACTGTATGTTATTCAAATTATTTTGGGATAGCAGTGCCGCAGATGCCCAATGGTAGTGCAATATTCTGCAGCAATATTGCATCATCACCATCATTTTCGATTCAGGCATATATATATATATATATATATATATATATATATATATATATATATATATATATATATATATATATATATGTTGCTAATATATGCCAATATATATATATATATATTCAAAATGTATATTGACAATGATACCCCCGTAGTTGTATATGGAGACTCCATTATTATAATCTGATATTATTTCAATAATTGCATCGTGTGAGAAATGGACCCGAAAGAGTAGCCTATCATATTAAATATGGGCTATCATTTTAAATTAATATTTAAATTGTATATAATCTAAGGAATTTGTTGTAGCCTATTTCATTGTATTTATTAACAATTGCATGTAACCATAGCCTGCACCAAATATCCAGCCTTCTAAACATATCAATATATTATAGACTATCTAACCTAAAACCAATGTATAGACATCTTTACCTACTGGTTTATATTTTTTAGGGTAAATGGTGGTGTGTGGTGTCCTTTCCATCCCAGAAAGATTCATGCGTCGTAATCCGCTACACAAGGGTGGATTAGCAGCACCAGATTTGCGTTCGAAATCAGGCAGAAATATCTAGCAAATGAGTTTTTTTGGAACAAGCATATTTGATCCAATGAGCGTATTCTTACATTTGTTAAGAACATATAATTCAGGTCGAGGTTGTCTACGTTTTCATTTAAGAAAAGTATGATTCATTTTTCATTCATTCAAACATTCTGTCCATTTATTTATGCACACATTCTGGCATTGTATCATATCAACATGAAACAAAATATGCAGAAAGAAAATATGTATCCTACCCCTAACAAATTCATTGAATTTTCCAACTGATTATGTGTCATATTGCGCATGATACTAGGTCTATAGTCAGATCCCGAATGATCATCAAAAAACTGATGTCCATCATTAACAAGTATACATATTGAGGGCCCGCATTATTTATTCAGTTGGCTGCTATCGCATAGCCTAAACCCTGAAAAGGAGACGCCATGCCACACGAGCGGCGGTACATCCGATACCTTTCCTGGCAGGTGGGAGAGGAGGCTGAACCCAAAACGTCATCTGGAATGGCATGGCACAGTGGGGCAGAGCGAAATTAGATTTTTAAATATTCATTGGGCTACTCTTTCTTCTATACTGTGCCTGGTGCACAGATGATTCGCAGCTCGAATTTCCACTTTCCAGGTGGAAAACAAGTATGCGATTTGGAGAGGTTTTGGCCGCGCTCAGGTTCACGGCTGACTACTACGACAATGTGTTACCAAGGATAGATTTCACTGTCGCTATTCTTTTTGGAAGGGAGGTAACCAGATCAGTCATATAGGGCTACTGAAGCCGTTTGGATTACTTCAAAATATTAGGTCGTTTTTTCCCACTGCGATATCTGTCCAATTATTAACAGCAGGTAAATGGACTCTGGTTAGCTCTCAGAGAGGAGTATGGGTAGAATTCACCTACATATATTAGACATCCAAAGCTCAAGAATGCCAAACCTAGTTTAGCCTAGTGGAACGACTTTGGCCTAGTGGTGAGGCGCTCAGCTGCGTAAAACCGCACGGCCTGGCTGTCAGTTCACCGGTTTGTGCGTTATGGACGATGCGTTATGAACGAATCGAGTGACGTCTTCGCCGGAGAGTTGACTGTCAACTGCTTGGACACTCTGCACGTCGTGGTCCTCACTCTTCAGGTTGTATAAGATCATGATTGTGCTGAAATAATAGTATAGCAGAAAGGTGATGTCATCGGCGGACAATTGGCAACATTTCATTCCCTTTAGTCTTACATGCATCCAACAAGCGCATGATGATTTATTTGGCAATTATCTCAACTGTTTGGTAAATTACAATACACATATTGGTAGACTGAAATTGTGTAAGCCTACTGTCAGCCTTAACATGATGGGTAATAGGGACAGACGTATACCGCATTGTGACAGCTTGTTCATATGAAATGCTGCTTTTTAGTTCTTCTGGATAATTATTGGCCATCTGGACGCGGTCATTTGATCCTCCTACATCAATTTAACCCAAGAACTGCAGGCTCAACAGTATTCCAGCCGACTAAACCTAATCCTTGAGTGGGGGCTGGGAAGATGCAGCCATTTTCTCTGTATCATAGGCCTATGGCTTAATATCAGAAAATGCAGCATAGATAGACCTATTCTACAATTAGAAAAATCACATGATTCAATTAAAATAAAAAGTCTAATATGCAATGCCTGATGTTGTGGCTAGCTAAAAAGTAGTGCACTAACTATTTATATGAATTGAGTTTATGTATTGTACCATATGTATAAATTGTCGGTAAAACAAATAAAACAGGCTGCGTGAAATGTGCAATAGCAATTGGATAGGCTTTCCCTGCCCTACATCCATAAATAGCTCTTTGTAATCATCAGAGGTAATATCAAATAGCCCTTTCTAAATGTTTAAAAAAAAATACAATTCAGTACAGGGCAAGTCCGTCGATCCGTTATACTCCCTCCCCCTCTCCCTCTCCTTTCCGCCCTAGACAGAGCCTCTTTTGTCTGCTGGGCACCGCAGGTAAACACCTGTCTAACTTTATCCAGACAGACACAATCAGGACTGTCTTGCGTACACGTCCGCTGCAAAAAAAGAACTTACTATTATGTTTAGATGTTATATAACAGGTATCATGTTGTATCATTGCCCTCCATAAAACAATGGTAAAATGACCCACAGCAGGATTTTGCTAAACGAATTTCGGATAACTTCTATTTAATTTGTAATATGTGTATGTGAGGTCAAAATACTTGCTAGAAATATCAATTAAAAGACATTAAAATAGAAAAGTTTTATTCCTAATAGTTACAACGTAGGCCTCTCGCCAATGTAGTCCCAAAACCATCAGAGCACCATAGATACAGAATCATAGAGAGCCTCTTGTTAAATCAAGTAACAGCCTAAAGAGGGGCTGGACCAAATTATTCTCCATTAAATAATTTAATCCAGGGAGCAACCAATCCTCATCTGCTCAGGCTGCAATGGTCCTCCAGCCAAAATCGAAGCACTTTTAATGTTGCCTTGCCTCCCGCGAGCTCCACCTTAAAAGAAAAAAAAAGCACTTGAGCCAGTGACATCGCAAAATACGAGAGACAGAGGCGGGTTTGGATTATTCCTTTGGTACGATAGTAAGATGCTTACAAACTAATTATCTTTTCCATTGGCAAATCCTTGCTCTCACAGACCAAACAAGGAGCAACGGCTTGTGTGCAGAAGTAGAGCCTTTGCAGCATGCGGCAGGATAGAAGGCAGGAAAACGAGGCAACCAGAAGACTGGCGCACCTGGAGTCGACAAAACGCCGCGGATTGAGCCTCTCTCGCAGGTAAAAGAAAGGTTGGGAAAGAGAGGCGAATCGTATGAGGGGAACGGGGTTGGAATTGACATTTGATACCCAGGAAGTCAACGACGCCGCTTGGATTTCTTTGTTTCATTGTAATTCTACAGTTTTGCTGAGGTTTAGGCAACTTCGAACGAAGTTTTATTTTGTCGAAATGGGGCGAGCACATCGCTATATGTTTTAAAAAGCGTTGGCTAGACAAATATTGATTTGAATATGCTCTGCTCAAAGTGGTGAGCTCTGAAAAAAAGTAAAGGGCACCTCAATTAAGTGTTTATTTTTTCCCCAGCTTTTAGAATAAGTCTAGTCTTAGGTTAGGTTAATGTTTTTTTCGATTTGCTAATGCACATTTCGTCGCGCATCGAGAACAGGTAGGTTGATTCTTATTTGAGAATAGTTTAATATAGGATAATAATGCGATTTGGTAGACCATCGGTCCTCAAAAACTTTTTTTAATGACTGTATTTTCCTTTAAAAATGTCTTTATTTTGTTGGAGAAACATTTCATCTGGCAACATTACATTTCTGTAATCCGTTAGTCTATTCCAAGATAAAGCAATTCGGACATGCTTCAGCAAACTAGAACAATTATTAGCCATTAAATTAGGCTAGACTAGAAAATACATTCAGTAAAATATAATAACCATGTGTAGCCTAACATTTAATTTTCTTATTTTGTTACAATATAACATTCCGAACAATATTTTACTGGATGGTTGTAGCCTATCTATTACATCGTAATGAGCAATATCGTTCTTAAAAATGTCTTAGGGAAATGATTTGGATCCTACCACAGGCTACGGGTGAAATTAGAGCAGGTGTAGGCGAATTATGAGCCATTACACCTGTTTATACAGTAGTTTATACGTTTTGTATAGGATATGGACCTTAACTGCTACAACTAGTTTCATATGTCTGTATTTCATTTAGTCTAACTGTAGTGTAGAATATTTCTGGAATTGTATTTTGGCTACAATCATTTGTATATGGAAAAATGTAACGAAATCCCCCATATAGCCTAGGCTACAATATGATGATCTTAAAATTAAATTATTTACATTTTCGTTTGTTTTATTTATGTGCCATATAATGCTGCACATTTATATATATTATTAAATTCGATTTTATTTTCAATTTTTACAGTCTTGTTTTTTCATCAATTGGTAATTACACTTGTCAACTAATTCGTCAACCCTATTGTGCCCTCAGAGAGAGACCATAGCAACATCGCGTCAAATCTCTCCTAAAATAACCGAAGTTGGAGGACTTGCAGACTCCGTAATCAGACAAATGCGATTAGACGAAAAGGCTTTGCAACTGTCATTGGGGTTAAATGAACGATGGGTGTCCAGAATACACCACGGTAGAGACGGGCACGCAATACACAGCACCTTTAGTTGGCATTGAGTACTTAGTAGGCTAATGATTGTTTTGTCTCTGTACTCAAAATAGCTTAATTCATAGATAGGCCTAGGCTACGTAATACATGTGGATCAGTTTACTAATTTAATTGTTAATTGTTAAACATGTTTCAAATCAATGAAAACTCCATCTCTAACCAGAATGTCATTTATTTTCTGTTTCAAAATTTGAAATAATCTTATTGAAATATTTGAAACCTTATCTTCATTCACATATAACACTTTGTGAATTACTTGTTTACCATACTATATTTCATTTCAAATCTGTCTGTTTTTTCATAGAATCTTCTGCATTTTATATTGATCTTTTATAGAATTTCAAACGGCTTTTAGATAAGCAATGGGGGGGGGGGGGGAGGGGAGAACTACCTTATGTAAATCTCAGGTTTTTTAAATTAGAATGAATGGCCAATGATACACAGAAATTAGGCTCTTTAATCAGCTGGAAAAAAACGAAGACAGGTCAATCTGACTGGATGCAGGGCTTTTCCAACTTGGGCTTTTTAGTGCTATTGATTTCTCCAGGAAATGGCAACGGGAGTTCTGCTCTGGGAGCCATTTGGGTGTCTGAAAAATCACTTAGAACATGGGTTGAGATCTGGAATCAATGTGGGCTCTCCTCCACTGCAGGGCCCAGGGTGAGGGAGCTAATGGCTGAGTGTGGGGCCCATTGGGGTGGAGCAGAGCAGAGCAGGGCAGTTTAGGATGGAACATCACACTCACAGACAGATGGTAGGGAAATAATCAGCTGTAAACGAGAAATAGACAGGCTAGATGACTCGTAAGGGAGAACTTTGGTTTATGTCCTATGGAGGAATATAGGTTTGTTTGATGGGGGTTATTTTATGCGTGGGTTCTACTTGGAACCAAAAATGGTTCTAACTGGAACCAAAAAGGGTTCTCCTATGGGAACAGCTGAAGAACCCGTTTGGAACCGTTTTTTCTAAGAGTGTATAGCCTATAGCCTTTGGATTGGATAGAGGACACTGCAGTTATGATGTCAAACTGCTGCACTTTCCCTGCAACGCCTAGTGCAAAGGCAGGCTGGCGGCCATTTTCTGTTTTGAACAGGGACTGTGTTGCATAGCCCAGAAACCCATGGGTGACCGTGAGACCCATTGACTGGCTGTCAACACACACAGACTATTGTCTCTGTTGTGGACAGAGGGCACTGCAGCATCCTGAGCTTGGCGGCACACTCACCATAAAGGACTATGCTCATTACCTCATAAAGGAATCTATGCATGATAACATTATGCTGGAGGTTTTCTCTTTATAAATAGATTACCGCTGCAATATGTATGTTGTTTGTCTGTGCTTTATAGTCAAGGGAAATGTGTTAAGTGTGCTGGTATCATAGAACAGTAGGCTATGTAGAAATAAGGGCCTCTTTGGCACAATGGAAAGGGAAAGGGGGATACCTCGTCAGTTGTACAACTGAATGCATTCAACTGAAATGTGTCTTCCGGATTTAACCCAAACCTTCTGAATCAGAGAGGTGCGGGGGGCTGCCATAATCGACATCCACGTCTTCGGCGCCCGGGGAACAATGGGGTAACTGCCTTGTTCAGGGGCAGAACGACACATTTTTACCTTGTCAGCTCGGGGATTCGATCTAGCAACGCAGGATGTTAGGGAGTCAGGGACAACGTCTGTTTTCTGGATCTTTCCATTGCAGCCATGTGTCTCTAGTGTAAAAGCTGGTGCAACAACAACAACCTTGATGAAAACAGTTGCAATTTGCCAGGGCACAATAGCTCCCGTGGATATCATCCACAATATTGTTCTATTTTGAATTTTGGTTTAATCTGTGAAGATTAAATGATGGAAATATTTTAGCTGCTGGGCAGAACAGTCAGTTCCTAAAAGAGGCCTGTACAGCCTCTATGGATGGTACATTTTCCTTCTCTCTGGCCTGCCTGTGCAAAGACCCTAATGTGGCAATGTAATCAATCTGCTAGGCCAGTATAGCCAATTAAGACGTCAATTGGAGGGCGTCATACCGGACGATATTAGCATTTCTCTGACAGAAGAGCTTAGGGGAACAGAGGTAGATGTAAAGAGATCACCAAGCAACCAAGGGTCCTCAGGACCACTGCTGTCACAACCAGGGTCGTGTTCATTAGGGTCCTCAGGACCACTGCTGTCACAACCAGGGTTGTGTTCATTAGGGTCCTCAGGACCACTGCTGTCATAACCAGGGTCGTGTTCATTAGGGTCCTCAGGACCACTGCTGTCACAACCAGGGTCGTGTTCATTAGGGTCCTCACGACCACTGCTGTCACAACCAGGGTCGTGTTCATTAGGGTCCTCAGGACCACTGCTGTCACAACCAGGGTCGTGTTCATTAGGGTCCTCAGGACCACTGCTGTCACAACCAGGGTCGTGTTCATTAGGGTCCTCAGGACCACTGCTGTCACAACCAGGGTCGTGTTCATTAGGGTCCTCAGGACCACTGCTGTCACAACCAGGGTCGTGTTCATTAGGGTCCTCAGGACCACTGCTGTCACAACCAGGGTCGTGTTCATTAGGGCACGTGGTGCCAGGTAGTCCCTCCCTTTTTCAGTACATTTTCTTCCATTTTGTGCTTAATGAGCATGACCCACCCTTAAACTTGAGGAAAAAAGGCTTATGGGTAAAGGTTGGATGCTTCTAAGACAGGATCTTTCTCAATGAGTCTCCATCCAGACGGTAATCGTCTAGATTCGGGTGGAAGACTTCAGGTTACTTCTGGGTTTGGTGCTACTGCCATGCTATTTGGATAACCAAATGTTGGGCCATTGGCACCTTTTGGAAGGTTAGAATGGTGGTTAGTGTGAGAGGATGACTGGCATATTCTGTGTCCTTATTAATAGTTTTATGTTGTGCCATCTTTTTCACTTGGGGTGTTATCAGGTGAAGATGGTGTAATAAGCAATTCTGAAGGTCGTTTCTTACTGGGCACAGATGTCATCAGTTCAATGTCTAGTTTTGATTTACATTTGGTTGAGATGTCAACTAACGTTAATTCAACGTGAAATCAACATAAACATTTACCATGTCACTGGATTTAGTTCAAAAGTTGGTTTAAAAAAATACAAAAATCCCTTACTTTGAAGACTAATCAGTTTTCCATGTTGATTCAACTTCATCACATTACATTTTGTAGTTGAAATGACGTGGAAACAATGTTGATTCAACCAGTTTTTGCCCAGTGGGTTTTGTGTTTCTGTATCCTGTGGTTGTATAATGATCCCTTGTTATATCAATGTGTTATAACAGCGTAATATATATATATATTTTTGAATGCTAAGGATATTAAGACCCCAAAACAAGTCCCAGACATCTAATAAAGATGGGTGAATACTGATGTTGAACAGCCTTTTACAACATTTACAAGATGACGAGCTTTGGCCTAGGACCATCTGGCATCTTTATCAAAGGGCTGGGGTAATCTCGTAGTCCTCTTCATACGTTGTGTAAAAGTATGGCATATCTTCCAGCTAAATTGAAAATACTCAAACTAAAGATGACAGGTTTTGTAACAAATGATTGGCAGAAGAAATGCCCTGTTTTCAAACTTACAACTGAAGTGAATGAAGTGTGCAGTATCATCTTGGAAACAGTGAGATTTATGTAATGAATGGATGACACATTATTACATATTTACCTCTTCACTGCCCTAAATGTAGTGACTGTGTATTCACTCGCTCTATTGCTTGCACACAATTGCCAGAATTGCCAATATTACACAGCCTTTCCCAGAAATCCAAAGATGGCAGTTCAGGGCGATTAGCGGGGAGGAATTAGTCGCGGCGGTCTACTATCCGAGGAAGTGGACTTACGGTCAGTCTCACATCACCAAGGCATGCTGACCATCGATTTATTTCCTCGAACGCCATTCCATCCACTGCAGCAGTGCCTCTGTGGCTGAGCTGCGTCTCTCCATTCAGGTGGGAAAAACATGTTGCCACTTTTCTCTCAGTCTGTTTACATCTCTCTTTCTACAGTCTACTCTCACCTGTCTCCCTCCCTCCTCGCATCTTCTCTCTGTCTCTCTTCAGTGTTCTTCTTCTTCCCTCTCTCCCTCTCCCGTGGTCTCTCGTTTCCTGCAGAGTTTGGCTTTACAGGGCTGACTGACTGGCCGACTGGCTGGCTGGTTCTCTAATATGTGTTGGGGTGATGATGACTCCTGTTCTGTGTATGGCACTGGTAGAATTCACTGTGAAAGCACACTATCAGTGAATTACCATAGGGCCATAAACAGAGCAGAGAAAGAACCACTGGATGACGCCCATCCATTCCTAGAGCTGACTAAACTCTCCCTTGTCTTCCTCTGCTTGGGGTGAATGTGATATCTCTGTTTCGGGTGGTATGAGTACTGCTACGGATCTTTGATTGGGTACCTTTGGGCCTTTGGGATCTTTGGTGTGTCCCTCACCATAACCGCATCGACTTGCATTGGGACATCTCCACCTCTGCTTCTCTTCTTCGCCCATTTTGGCACTAGCACATTTTTGCTTCTGTATATATGCTTTGAGCAATCATGTGTAGTGCCAATATAGGACAAGATAGATTGACGTCGTTGTTTGGGGGGAATTCAACATTCATTGTGTACTAATGCTACCGTGTCTTGTCTCCTGCATTGACAGTTGTAGGACTTTGACCTGATTGATGCTCTGTCTTCTCCTGTCCTGTGTAGGTCATTTTCTATTCTCAGTACAATGGAATCTGAGCCTCATTATCTGAATGGATCAACGGAAAATTCAATAGACCAATGGACCGCTTTTAAAATATATTCTGCTGACTGCAAGTGTGTGTGAGTCTCGCATGCCATCCCCTCTGAAACCATTCCTTTTAGCATTGACAATGATGAAGATGAAAGTCAAGGGTTTTATTGCCTAAACTCAAAAATATGTATAAAATATAATAGCAGAGTGGAATGTTGCATGACAGCAGATAGGAGCAGATTGATTCATTGCCTGTACCTTCTTCCCCCTGTAATAGCTGTGGTTTTAGAGACAATGCTAGACGCAACCTTAAACCATCCATGTCCCATCCATCGGAGTTACTGATTCGCTTTTCGGACGGACAGGCCTGGATCGGCCAGGCAGCTCTCTGGCGGTGTTTGGCAATGGTAGAACTCACACTGGTGAGGTAGCTGGATCCGGTGGTTCTAGACTTGCCAACTACTGCTCCAGAGCTTCAGCTCAGCCCATCGAGACCAGTGAAGACATCAAGGCACTCTCTATGGTGTAACTCTTCAATGTTCCTATAACGCATCTCAACATTCTCCAAATGAAGACACCCTCTGGATGGCTAGGATGGGGATAGCTTCCTCCCTGAGTGAGTGGCTGTTGGTGGTGAAGGGTGGGGTGAGTTTTCTGTATTCCTCCCCTCCACACCCCAGTCTCAGAGCTCCATTGAACCAACCTTACAGGGAAGTCTCAGAGCTCCATTGAACCAACCTTACAGGGAAGTCTCAGAGCTCCATTGAACCAACCTTACAGGGAAGTCTCAGAGCTCCATTGAACCAACCTTACAGGCAAGTCTCAGAGCTCCATTGAACCAACCTTACAGGGAAGTCTCAGAGCTCCATTGAACCAACCTTACAGGGAAGTCTCAGAGCTCCATTGAACCAACCTTACAGGCAAGTCTCACAGCTCCAATGGAACCAACTTTACAGGCAAGTCTCACAGCTCCATTGAACCAACCTTACAGGCAAGTCTCACAGCTCCATTGAACCAACCTTACAGGCAACAGTCTCAGAGCTCCATTGAACCAACCCTACAGGCAACAGTCTCAGAGCTCCATTGAACCAACCTTACAGACAACAGTCTCAGAGCTCCATTGAACCAACCCTACAGGCAACAGTCTCAGAGCTCCATTGAACCAACCATACAGACAACAGTCTCATTACTCCATTGAACCAACCATACAGACAACAGTCTCAGAGCTCCATTGAACCAACCATACAGACAACCAGTCTCAGAACTCCATTGAACCAACCATACAGACAACAGTCTCAGTACTCCATTGAACCAACCATACAGAAAACAGTCTCAGTACTCCATTGAACCAACCATACAGACAACAGTCTCAGAGCTACATTGAACCAACCATACAGACAACAGTCTCAGAACTACATTGAACCAACCATACAGAAAACAGTCTCAGTAATCCATTGAACCAACCATACAGAAAACAGTCTCAGTACTCCATTGAACCAACCATACAGACAACAGTCTCAGAGCTATATTGAACCAACCATACAGACAACAGTCTCAGAACTACATTGAACCAACCATACAGAAAACAGTCTCAGTACTCCATTGAACCAACCATACAGGCAACAGTCTCAGAGGAAAAGAGGGTTTGCGTTCCAGCTACAGGAATATCATTCAGGAAATGTGACAAGATCTGGTCTCTCCTCCGTGGGACGTGACTGTAATGTACCCAGACTTTTAGTAGTTATAATAGTAAAAAGGAGCTTTTGAATAGAGAATGTTATTTGTCATGCCTTACTAGCCTGGTCCCATATCAGCTTGTGCTATTTTGCCAACCCCAATAGCCCTTGTCATGCCAAACAACCATAAGATGGCAAGACAGCACAAACAGATCTAGTGCCAGGCTATAGCTCCATCAGCGTTGAATAGAATGCAAGTCCAGTTCCCAAGTCTGTATAATGAGCCCCCTGTCTGTTCTGCCCATGGCCAGCCAACAGGGGGCCATGCCTCCCTCTCTGGAGTCCCAGACAGAATTAGCAAACTGTGTGGTGTCGTCTTACCCACCTCTTTCAATGCACCTCTTTTTCCCTCCCGTCCCAACCTGCTTGAGAAAAGAGTGAGAGAGTAGGAGTCTGTATTCTCAGAGAGAGAATGACTTTGGTTGTTAGAGAAGCCCATAGCCAGGAAGCTACTGCAGTGCTCTGCTCAGGGTCAGGGTAGATCAGGGTCAGGGTATCTGCTAGTGTAGGTGACAGGGGGATTGGGGGGAGGGGGGGTTAAAACCCTTCATCTGCTTTTGCATAAATCCTTACTATACACTTCAGCTTCGGCTTATATGATTTGTATCGTCACTCATTCAGCCGGGGGCTATGTCTGTTCTGTGCGCACGCTGTCATTTGACCTGCACAGCGGTGGTTTTAGCTTTTGTGTTGGAAAGCCATTCAAATTTAAAAAGAAGGGAAGTGGTAAGATTGTGGTTGAGAGACAGCCAGTAAGCCTCGATAGACAGCCAGTAAGCCTTGATAGCCAGTAAGCCTCGATAGACAGCCAGTAAGCCTCGAGAGACAGCCAGTAAGCCTCGATAGACAGCCAGTATGCCTCGATAGACAGCCAGTATGCCTCGATAGACAGCCAGTATGCCTCGATAGACAGCCAGTATGCCTCGATAGACAGCCAGTAAGCCTCGATAGACAGCCAGTATGCCTCGATAGACAGCCAGTATGCCTCGATAGACAGCCAGTATGCCTCGATAGACAGCCAGTATGCCTCGATAGACAGCCAGTATGCCTCGATAGACAGCCAGTAAGCCTCGATAGACAGCCAGTATGCCTCGATAGACAGCCAGTATGCCTCGATAGACAATTAATATGCCTAGATAGACAGCCAGTAAGCCTCGATAGACAGCCAGTATGCCTCGATAGACAGTTAATATGCCTAGATAGACAGCCAGTAAGCCTCGATAGACAGCCAGTATGCCTCGATAGACAGCCAGTAAGCCTCGATAGACAGCCAGTATGCCTCGATAGACAGCCAGTATGCCTCGATAGACAGTTAATATGCCTAGATAGACAGCCAGTAAGCCTTGATAGCCAGTAAGCCTCGATAGACAGCCAGTAAGCCTCGAGAGACAGCCAGTAAGCCTCGATAGACAGCCAGTATGCCTCGATAGACAGCCAGTAGATAGACAGCCAGTATGCCTCGATAGACAGTTAATATGCCTAGATAGACAGCCAGTAAGCCTCGATAGACAGCCAGTATGCCTCGATAGACATAGACAGTATGCCTCGATAGCCAGCCCGATAGACGATAGACAGCCAGTATGCCTCGATAGACAGCATGCCTCGATAGACAGCCAGTATGCCTCGATAGACAGCCAGTATGCCTCGATAGACAGCCAGTATGCCTCGATAGACAGCCAGTAAGCCTCGATAGCCAGTATGCCTCGATAGACAGCCAGTATGCCTCGATAGACAGCCAGTATGCCTCGATAGACAGCCAGTAAGCCTCGATAGACAGCCAGTAAGCCTCGATAGACAGCCAGTAAGCCTCGATAGCCCAGTAAGCCTCGATAGACAGCCAGTATGCCTCGATAGACAGCCAGTAAGCCTCGATAGAGACAGTATGCCTCGTAGACAGCCAGTCGATAGACAGCCAGTATGCCTCGATAGACAGCCAGTATGCCTCGATAGACAGCCAGTATGCCTCGATAGACAGCCAGTAAGCCTCGATAGACAGCCAGTATGCCTCGATAGACAGCCAGTATGCCTCGATAGACAGCCAGTATGCCTCGATAGACAGCCAGTATGCCTCGATAGACAGCCAGTATGCCTCGATAGACAGCCAGTAAGCCTCGAGTAGACAGCCAGTATGCCTCGATAGACAGCCAGTATGCCTCGATCAGAGTAGACAGCCAGTATGCCTCGATAGACAGCCAGTATGCCTCGATAGACAGCCAGTAAGCCTCGATAGACAGCCAGTATGCCTCGGTAGACAGCCAGTATGCCTCGATAGACAGTTAATATGCCTAGATAGACAGCCAGTAAGCCTCGATAGACAGCCAGTATGCATCGATAGACATCCAGTATGCCTCGATAGACAGTCAGTATGCTTCGATAGACAGCCAGTATGCCTCGATAGACAGCCAGTATGCCTCGATAGACAGCCAGTATGCCTCGATAGACAGTCAGTATGCCTCGATAGACAGCCAGTACAGCCTCGATAGACAGCCTCCTCGATAGACAGCCAGTATGCCTCATAGACAGCCAGTATGCCTCGATAGACAGCCAGTACACCTCGATAGACAGTTAGTATGTCTATAGACAGCCAGTATGCCTATGCCTCGATAGACAGCCAGTATGCCTCGATAGACAGCCAGTATAGATAGACAGCCAGTAAGCCTCGATAGACAGCCAGTATGCCTCAGTAGACAGCCAGTATGCCTCGATAGACAGTTAATATGCCTAGATAGACAGCCAGTATGCCTCGATAGACAGCCAGTATGCCTCGATAGACAGTCAGTATGCCTCGATAGACAGCCAGTATGCCTCGATAGACAGCCAGTATGCCTCGATAGACAGCCAGTACGCCTCAATAGTAAGCCAGTACGCCTCGATAGACAGCCAGTACACCTCGATAGACAGTTAGTATGTCTAGATAGACAGCCAGTAAGACTCGATAGACAGTCAGTATGCCTCGATAGACAGCCAGTACGCCTCAATAGTAAGCCAGTACGCCTCGATAGACAGCCAGTACACCTCGATAGACAGTTAGTATGTCTAGATAGACAGCCAGTAAGACTTGATAGACAGCCAGTATGCCTCGATAGACAGCCAGTACGCCTCAATAGTAAGCCAGTACGCCTCGATAGACAGCCAGTACACCTCAATAGACAGTTAGTATGTCTAGATAGACAGCCAGTAAGACTCGATAGACAGTCAGTATGCCTCGATAGACAGCCAGTAAGCCTCAATAGACAGCCAGTATGCCTCAATAGATAGTTAATATGCCTAGATAGACAGCCAGTGTGCCTCAATAGACAGCCAGTAAGCCTCAATAGACAGCCAGTAAGCCTCAATAGACAGCCAGTAAGCCTCAATAGACAGCCAGTAAGTCTCGATAGACAGCCAGTAAGCCTCAATAGACAGCCAGTAAGCCTCGATAGACAGCCAGTATGGCTCGATAGACAAATCTCTGGTGAGTGGTGCAACCTGTTTTCTGCTTGACAAACAGATTCAGATTCACTTGACTCTATTCTAGTCTCATATTGCCAAACTTAACATGCATGGGCGACATGTACATTATTACGGAAAATGCATTTTTATCTCTTGATAATGTGATGATTGTGACTTGTGAAACCCAGTCCTGACTCTGTAATGTAAGTGCACCTGTTGACATTCTAGCTTTTACATTTTTTCTCCATAGAAAATCACAGTCTCTCTCATGCAAATAATAAACTTATTCAAAAGACTACCCCATTGTCTCAGACTCCTGTAACGATCTTCTCTGCTGTAGTATAGTGCATTGTGGGAAAGCTATCATCAATTCAGGGGCCTTCTCCAGATGGGCTGCACCTCTCAGGTTACACCACATTTTTCAGCCCCCTTTCTCTCTCTCTCTGTTTCTCTCTCTGTTTCTCTCTCTTTCTCTCTCTCTATCTCTGTCTCTCTCTCTACCCCCAGCCCCCCACCCCGGCTCCCTCGGCCCTTCTCAATCTCCGTCTCTCTGTCTCTTTCTCTGTCTCTTTCTCTCCCTCAGAGGCGTGATGAGTGGTGCTCAGGGTTAGGTTGGGAGAGTTGGGCTGAGGGCAGAGACAGACGTGCCTGTACTCCTCTAATGCACCCAGGGGCATTAGTAAAATGAGATTAGGACCCATCGTTCTTACACCAGTGTCTGGGCCGGAGGGATGGTAACAGAGGTGGTGTGAGTTGGTAGTGTTTCTCTGGAAGGTGTGGAGGCCATTACTGGGGCGTGAGGGGAGACGAGAGGATGCAGCATCAGCACATGCTGATTGGCTGTCAATATCTTTGGGTGATCTGATGGAGAGGTTAGAGAAGAGATCAAATGTGTTACACGTTGGTGCAACTAATTCAACCCAATTAAAGGTTTATACAGCTGTATGTGAAGGAAAATATGCCTTCCATTTAAATATTTAGTCTAACTATGATGAAACAGGTACAGCATATGCTAACTATCATAGTTATAACCCACTATGAGACAGAGTAGAGCACTTAGTATACTGATAGTAAATGTTGCTATAATTCAGAATTATCCCCTGGTTCATCCAACACATTGTGTGTGTGTGTGTGTGTGTGTGTGTGTGTGTGTGTGTGTGTGTGTGTGTGTGTGTGTGTGTGTGTGTGTGTGTGTGTGTGTGTGTGTGTGTGTGTGTGTGTGTGTGTGTGTGTGTGTGTGTGTGACAGTGGAGTCTTGTTCAGCCCCTTCCCTTCTTCCCCTATCAACTAATCAGCCCTTCCCCTTCTCCCCCATCTCCTATCAGCTCCACCCACTCTCCCCCATCTTCTATCAGCTCCACCCACTCTCCCCCATCTTCTATCAGCTCCACCCACTCTCCCCCATCTTCTATCAGCTCATCAGCTCCACCCACTCTCCCCCATCTTCTATCAGCTCCACCCACTCTCCCCCATCTTCTATCAGCCCCACCCCCTCTGCCCATCTCCTATCAGCTCCACCCACTCTCCCCATCTTCTATCAGCCCCACCCCCTCTCCCCCATCTCCTATCAGCCCCACCCCCTCTCCCCCATCTCCTATCAGCCCCACCCCCTCTCCTCCATTTTTATCAGCCCCACCCCCTCTGCCCATCTCCTATCAGCCCCACCCCCTCTGCCCATCTCCTATCAGCCCCACCCCCTCTCCCCCATCTCCGATCAGCCCCACCCCCTCTCCCCCATCTCCTATTTCCCCACCCCCTCTGCCCATCCCCTATCAGCCCCACCCCCTCTCCTCCAACTCCCAGCCTCATCTCCCCATCTCCTATCAGCCCCCCATCCCCTATCAGCCCCACCCCTCTCCCCCATCCCCAGCCCCCCCTATCAGCCCCACCCCCTCTCTCCCCATCTCCTATCCCCACCCCCTCCCAATCTCCTATCAGCCCACCCCCTCCCCCATCTCCTATCAGCCCCACCCCCTCTCCTCCAACTTTTATCAGCCTCACCCCCTCTCCCAATCTCCTATCAGCCCACCCCCTCTCCCCATCTCCTATCAGCCCCACCCCTCTCCCCATCATCTATCAGCCTCATCCCCTCTCCCAATCTCCTATCAGCCCACCCCCTCTCCCCATCTCCTATCAGTGCCACCCCCTCTCCCCCATATCCTATGTCCCCCACCCCCTCTCCCCCATATCCTATGAGCCCCACCCCTCACCCCCTCACCCCCATCTCCTATCAGCCTCACCCCCTCTCCCCATCTCCCATCAGCCTCACCCCCTCTCCCCATCTCCCATCAGCCCCACCCCCTCTCCCCATCACCTATCAGCCTCACCCCCTCTCCCCATCTCCTATCAGCCTCACCCCCTCTCCCCATCTCCCATCAGCCCCACCCCCTCTCCCCATCTCCTATCAGCCCCACCCCCTCCCCATCCCTATCAGCCCCACCCCCTCACCCCCTCTCCCCATCACCTATCAGCCTCACCCCCTCTCCCCATCTCCCATCAGCCTCACCCCCTCTCCCCATCTCCTATCAGCCCCACCCCCTCTCCCATCACCTATCAGCCTCACCCCCTCTCCCCATCTCCTATCAGCCCCACCCCCTCTCCCATCACCTATCAGCCTCACCCCCTCTCCCATCACCTATCAGCCTCACCCCCTCTCCCATCACCTATCAGCCTCACCCCCTCTCCCCATCTCCTATCAGCCTCACCCCCTCTCCCATCACCTATCAGCCTCACCCCCTCTCCCCATCTCCTATCAGCCCCACCCCCTCTCCCCATCATCTATCAGCCTCACCCCCTCTCCCCATCTCCTATCAGCCTCACCCCCTCTCCCCATCTCCTATCAGCCCCCCCTCTCCCCCATCACCTATCAGCCCCACCCCCTCTCCCCCATCACCTATCAGCCCCACCCCCTCACCCCCTCCTATCCCCCCCCCTCTCCCAGCCTCACCCCCTCTCCCCATCTCCTATCAGCCTCACCCCCTCTCCCCATCTCCCCCATCAGCCCCACCCCTCTCCCATCACCTATCAGCCTCACCCCCTCCCCATCTCCTATCAGCCTCACCCCCTCTCCCCATCTCCCATCAGCCTCACCCCCCATCTCCCCATCTCCCATCAGCCCCACCCCCTCTCCCCATCACCTATCAGCCTCACCCCCTCTCCCCATCACCTATCAGCCTCACCCCCTCTCCCCATCTCCTATCAGCCTCACCCCTCTCCCCATCTCCTATCAGCCCCACCCCCTCTCCCATCACCTATCAGCCTCACCCCCTCTCCCCATCTCCTATCAGCCCCACCCCCTCTCCCCATCTCCTATCAGCCCACCCCTCTCCCCATCCCTATCAGCCCCACCCCCTCTCCCATCACCTATCAGCCTCACCCCCTCTCCCATCTCCTATCAGCCCACCCCCTCTCCCCATCTCCTATCAGCCCCACCCCTCTCCCCATCCCCATCATCCCCCATATCAGCCTCACCCCCTCTCCCCATCTCCTATCAGCCCACCCCCTCTCCCCATCTCCTATCAGCCCCACCCCCTCTCCCCATCTCCTATCAGCCCCACCCCCTCTCCCCATCTCCTATCAGCCCCATCCCTATCAGCCCCACCCCCTCCCCCATCTCCTATCAGCCTCACCCCCTCTCCCCATCTCCTATCAGCCTCACCCCCTCTCCCCATCTCCCATCAGCCCCACCCCCTCTCCCCATCTCCTATCAGCCCACCCCCTCTCCCCATCTCCTATCAGCCTCACCCCCTCTCCCCATCTCCTATCAGCCTCACCCCCTCTCCCCATCTCCTATCAGCCCACCCCCTCTCCCCATCACCTATCAGCCTCACCCCCTCTCCCCATCTCCTATCAGCCTCACCCCCTCTCCTCATCTCCCATCAGCCCCACCCCCTCTCCCCATCACCTATCAGCCTCACCCCCTCTCCCATCACCTATCAGCCTCACCCCCTCTCCCCATCTCCTATCAGCCCCACCCCCTCTCCCCATCTCCTATCAGCCCCACCCCTTCTCCCCATCTCCTATCAGCCCCACCCCCTCTCCTATCAGCCCCACCCCCTCTCCCCCTCTCCTATCACCCGACCCCACCCCCTCTCCCCTCTCCTATCACCCGACCCCTTTTTCCCCCTCCCCTATCAGCCCCACCCCCTCTCCCCCTCTCCTATCAGTCCCACCCCCTCTCCTATCAGCCGACCCCTTCTTCCCCCTCCCCTATCAGCCCCACCCCCTCTCCCCATCTCCTATCAGCCCCACCCCCTCCTCCTATCAGCCCCACCCCCTCTCCCCCTCCCTATCAGCCCCACCCCCTCATCTCCTAAGGCTGGTGCTGGGACGAGGGGAGGGAGTGGAGATTATCCCCTGTGCTGGAGTATTAAGAAACGATTAGTGGAGATTAAAGGCCTGCCCCAGAGTCTGCACGACTCCAGGCAACAAGAATGGATCTGGCTCAGCCAGAGAGAATCAATATCAATACGCCTCCTACTACTACTACTGTGTGTGCAGGTACTGTGTAGGTACTGTGTACAACTGAGTACCAGCACACACAGCCAATGATGTCATATGTAATAAAATGATATGCTATTGATATTCTGAGGCTTGACTGCAGTGTATTGTCCTGAGTGGTATTCCCTTGGACAGAGTAGCTTAGTGCTGAAACATAACTGGGTCGTGTTCAGTTGTCACGAAAAGGCAAAAAAACGTTCAGAAACAGAGTAAAACAGGGAGGTACTATCTGAATGCAATAAGAAATGCAAGTTTTTGCCTTCCGTTGCAAATCACTTTATTACGGTGTGTCCTTATGAAAAAGACCTTGGTTTCCCGGGGCATGTAGAGCAGTGGTGGACAGGTGATTTGACACCACAGATGCCCCCTGCTCTTCAGCCTTTACAGGCCAGGTCACACACCTCACCGCATCACCGAGCCCCCCGACAGGCATCCGCATGGATCCATCTGCTGCCACCATTAGCTGATTACATCACCAGCACCCACCTCACTGACTGACCGGCTTACCACAGAACCTTCCATCAGTCAGCCTGCCTTCATCAGACACTGGAGATGAAACAGTTAACATGAAGTCTGTGTCCTAAATGGCTCCCTATTATAGTGCATTACTTTTGACCAGGGCACATCCACTATAGGGAATAAGGTGCTGTTTGGGACGCAGGGTTCTGAGTGGTGTTAGATGTATGTCAGGGCGCGTACACTGCTGCTCATGTTGAGTTACTATGTGCACTTAGTGGTTACTTCCTATTTTGTAGTGGATACTTCATTCTATAAATGCTAGGAATATGTTTGGATGGACAAAACAACAAACAGGGATGGTAAGAATCAATCTCAACCCACAGAATCAAATCTGGTGTCTGCGCTGGCTATTCGTCCAGTCATTTCTGTAGCAGTCTGTTGTGGGAGACGAGGTAAGAACCAATGTGGCTTTAAATTCCCTGTGTAGGTGGATATTTTCGTGAGAGAGGGCAAGGCCTGTTTCGGAGGAAGCATTCAATGAGGCTTTTTTAATCTGGTGCTACAGGGTGATGCACACGTGTCACGCTCCTACCACCCCAGTGGCCAGCTGCCCTCCAACCCACATCTCCCACCCACATCATTTAGACATCCTCTCAAAATTGTCTCCTTAAAATGTCTCCTAAACAAGCGCTTCAATACAGAGAAGAGAGCAAAGCAGGAAACAACAGAACATGGTGTATCTTTCCATCCATGAGGTTGTAACCTGCTTCCTCTGCTGTAATCTGGGAGGCAGAATGGGATGTGCGTTGACGCCTGACGGATTAGGGCCCGAACCATCGTCTCTCTCTCTCCCACTCCACAACAGAAGGACCCAGCTAGCAAATCCCAGGCTTTAACCACGGGGAGGACTGCACAGTGCTATACAGCTTATGATGTAACCAGGACCCTGACCGTCCGTCACGACAGGCTCGGAGTTTGTGTGGCGGGTAGGGGGATGACAGTGGAGTGTATAGAGGTCATGGAGTTCTCATGGCAGGGTAACGACATCGATAAACCATGTAGAAGAAGAGGGGCATGGACCAACAACGACCAATATAGTGTATGATGTGAAGAACAATAGTAGGGTTTTGGAAAAGGAAGTATTCCACCTTCAGAGTTCAATGATGACACTGGCTAGTGTGACCGGTGAACAGTAGTCACTTTATTGGGCGATCACATGGACTGCATGCTTGGTGTAATTCAGTCACCGAATGTATTTCCTAAATCATTCATTCTACAGAGAGGATTCTCTGTAGTGAGATGCATTTATTCATACCAGACAAATGCACACGTATTCTGTACAAATACAAAAGTCATTGAATGCTCTGTAGTATACAGTACGGCCCCCCTCAATTTATAAAATGAATTAGAATACGTTCCTACCACTGACATCAAAAGGAGCGTTTTTGTTTTAAAAAAAAATAAAAAAAGACAAGGGTCAGCTACTCATGCATTGGAGACACCAGTTGTGATATTCTCTGGAGTCAAAATGGCTGCCTAGACAGGTCATCAAATATCCAGCACAAAAAAATACTGTACTAGTAAATCCTGAGTCTTCACAAATCCCAGTGTGTGTGTGGAGTGGACTACAGTACAATAAACCACACAACAACAGGTAACATATTTCAGAAGTAATGTTTCATTGGAATCATTCTAGGCAGTGAAGGTTCTTACAGTGGACAGTTGATAATTGGGATGCTTCGTAGACATCCAGGGTACAAGAAGAACATTGACTAATATAGCAGGGGGTGGAATTAGTGGAAAGGTTCCTGGGTTTCAGCACAACCTGATTGCAATAAAGTCCATGACAACAGAGCAGAGAGTGATTGTGATTTGGTAACCGCATTCTATAACAAACATGGAATAACACTCACATAGACAGAGTACCAAAACGTCATTAATGGGACTGTGATATAGGTACAGAATGAAAGGTGAATTGGTGGCGTCCCCCTTGGCTTTTTGGTTATTCTTTAAGTAAATGTTAAGGTGTGCAGAAATAAATACTAAATACTCTCTAACCCATGTCACACAATGCTCAACATCAAAGCTAAAAAAGGACATAAAAAAAACATCTTCTACTATATACACACACACACACACACACACACACACACACACAGTAAACAATGCATTGATAAATCCGTCACTTTTTATTCCCCTGCAGATGTACATAAAAAATATATATTTTTACATTGTACAGAGTGCAGCATGTGGAAACCATAGAGAATGATAGAGGCCTCTACTGGCCAAAAGGCTGTATTAGCATGGGCAGCTCCATTTTAATGTAGTCAACTTCATCGGCTGATCCTCCACTGGCGGAGTAATGTCAAACCGGGTTATCAGGAGGGACCAGTCAATCGTGAAGAGGAAAATGGACTAATTCAAAATGGAGATGGCCTCAATGGCACTGCCCATGCTGTCAGACGCTATAATGGCACAGATACAAAGATGAGCCCTCTATCTATCTCTATGGTGAAAACGGACTATCCCTCCCTCAGCTCCCGGCGGTAGCCATTTTGGGACTTCGTTCCAGTGGAACACACCTGCCAAGGGAGGATTCAGTGTCACTGCTCCAGAGTCACTACCTCTACCGCCTGGCCGTCCAGTGTGACCGTGTTGTCGATGCGTGTGGCCACAGGCGCCATGGCCACTTGTACGGGCCGGTTCCCCTGGGCTAGGCTGGTAACCACCGTCTGGTACATGCTGACTGGGATCTGCACCAGGCCTGGAGAGAGAGAGACGGGAGGATACAGGCTTAGACATGTTTAAAGAGTATAAAGTAGCCTTTTCTTCTGTTTCCATCAACCTAAATGTATTTTTATTATATTTATTTCACCTTTATTTAACCAGGTAGGCCAGTTGAGAAAAAGTTTTCATTTACAACTGACCTGGCCAAGAATAAAGCAAAGCAGTGCGACACAAACAGTTACACATGGGATTAACAAACATACAGTAAATAACACTATATAAAAGTATATATATATACACAGTATGTGCAAATGTAGTAAGATTAGGGAGGTAAGGTAATAAATAGGCCATATTGGCAAAATAATTACAATTTAGCAATTAAACACTGGAGTGATAGATGTGCAGAAGATGAATGTGAAGTAGAAATACTGGGGTGCAAAGGAGCAAAAAATAAATAACAATATGGGAATGAGGTAGTTGGGTGGGCTATTTACAGATGGGCTATGTACAGGTGCAGTGATCGGGAAGCTGCTCTGACAGCTGATGCTTAAAGTTAGTGAGGGAGATAGAAGACTCCAGCTTTAGCAATTTTTGCAATTCATTTCAGTCATTAGCAGCAGAGAACTGGAAGGAAACGCGGCCAAAGTAGGAGTTGACCAGTGATATATACCTGCTGGTGCGCGTGCTATGGGTGGGTGCTGCTATGGTGACCAGTGAGCTGAGATAAGGTGGGGCTTTACCTAGCAAAGACTTATAGATGACCTGGAGCCAGTGGGTTTGGTGACGAATATGAAGCGAGGGCCAGCCAACGAGAGTATACAGGTCACAGTGGTGGGTAGTATATGGGGCTTTGGTGACAAAACGGATGACACTGTGATAGACCGCATTCAGTTTGCTGAGTAGAGTGTTGGAGGCCATTTTGTAAATGACATCGCCGAAGTCAAGGATTGGTAAGATAGTTTTACAAGGTTATGGTTTGGCAGCATGAGTGAAGGATGCTTTTTTGCGAAATAGGAAGCCGATTCTAGATTTTATTTTGGATTGGAGATGCTTAATATGAGTCTGGAAGGAAAGTTTACAGTCTAACAAGACACCTAGGTACTTGTAGTTGTCCATGCATTCTAAGTCAGAACAGTCCAGAGTAGTGATGCTAGGACGGGCAGCGATCGGTTGAAGAGCATGCATTTAGTTTTACTTGTATTTAAGAGCAGTTTGAGGCCATGGAAGGAGAGTTGTATGGCGTTGAAGCTCGTCTGGAGGTTTGTTAACACAGTGTCCAAAGAAGGGCCAGAAGTATACAGAATGGTGTCGTCTGCGTAGAGGTGGATCAGAGAATCACCAGCAGCAAGAGCGACATTATTGATGTATACAGAGAAAAGAGTCGGCTCGAGAACTGAACCCTATAGTACCCCCATAGAGACTGAGAGGTCTGGACAACAGGCCCTCCAATTTGACACACTGAACTCTACCAGATAAGTAGTTGGTGAACCAGGCGAGGCAGTCATTTGAGAACCCAAGGCTGTTAAGTCTGCCAATAAGAATGTGGTGACTGACAGAGTCGAAAGCCTTGGCCAGGTCGATTAAGACGGCTGCAAGGTATTGTCTTTAATCGATGATGGTTATGATATTGTTTAGGACCTTGAGCGTGGCTGAGGTGCACCCATGACCAGCTCGGAAGCCAGATTGCATAGTGGAGAAGGTACGGTGGGATTCGAAGTGGTCGGTGATCTGTTTGTTAACTTGGCTTTCGAAGACCTTAGAAAGGCAGGGTAGGATAGATATATGTCTGTAGCAGTTTGGGTCTAGAGTGTCTCCCCCTTTGAAGAGGGGGATGACCACCGCAGCTTTTCAATCTTTAGGGACCTCAGACGATACGAAAGAGGTTGTTTAATGCAGTACGCTCAACCAGCCTCACAACCACAGACCACGTGTAGTAACCATGCCAGCCCAGGACCTCTACAATGTTTAATGTCTTTAATTGTAATTGTTTGAAAATGCATTTTTAGTTATGTGTCAGACCCCAAGGAAGACTAGCTGACATCATGGTGTCAACTAATGAGGATCCTAATCAACATTTATATTCCATATTTTCTTGTCTGATGTTATACATGTAATTGTGAAGTGAAATATTAATTTCCCAGAATGAGAGGACAATCCATTTCTCTATGCTATTCTATATTTTGGCCACACATACAATGCAGTATTGACAAAGGGGCTGATGAAATGGACAAATGACGATTGGCCATTTTAGTTCTGCTGTGAAGTGCCTTGGTCCATGAGGGTCTTTAAGGTGTGGTTAGGGCCTGAGAAAGAGCCATGCTTGAGTCAAACCGCTTTAGGCAGCCATTTTAGAGAGGCTGCGTAGCAGAACAATGGTCCAATTGAGCCTGCCTGCCTCTCCTCCCTGCCCAGCTGTGTGTAAGTGTGTGTGTGTGTGAGAGAGACTATGCCTGGGGATTACTACTGCAGTCACGTGGGTCTTTGCCCAGCCCCACAAGCTGTCACAGGCTAGGGGAAGGAGGTCATAGCTGGGTATGGTGGCGGATGCTCGGGGTCATTCCACATTTCAGTGATACACCGGCATAATGATAACTAATGCTGGCATTTTGAAAATGATGCATAAATGTGATCAGCAATATGATAACCCACACCTCTTTATCTTATCCACTAGGTAAAGGATCCAGACCCCTCCTGTATTTATTTTACCTTTATTTAACCAGGTAGGCTAGTTGAGAATAAGTTCTCATTTGCAACTGCGACCTGACCAAGATATAGTGCATAGCAGTGTGAACAGACAACACAGAGTTACACATGGAGTAAACAACAAGTCAATAACACAGTTGAAAAAAAAGAGTCTATATACAATGTGTGCAAAAGGCATGAGGAGGTAGGCGAATAATTACAATTTTGCAGATTAACACTGGAGTGATAAATTATCAGATGGTCATGTACAGGTAGAGATATTGGTGTGCAAAAGAGCAGAAAAGTAAATAAATAAAAACAGTATGGGGATGAGGTAGGTAAAATTGGGTGGGCTATTTACCGATAAGACTATGTACAGCTGCAGCGATCGGTTAGCTGCTCAGATAGCAGATGTTTGAAGTTGGTGAGGGAGATAAGTCTCCAACTTCAGCGATTTTTGCAATTCGTTCCAGTCACTGGCAGCAGAGAACTGGAACGAAAGGCGGCCAAATGAAGTGTTGGCTTTAGGGATGATCAGTGAGATACACCTGCTGGAACGCGTGCTACGGGTGGGTTTTGCCATCGTGACCAGTGAACTGAGATAAGGCGGAGCTTTACCTAGCATGGACTTGTAGTTGACCTGGAACCAGTGGGTCTGGCGACAAATATGTAGCGAGGGCCAGCCGACTAGAGCATACAGGTCGCAGTGGTGGGTGGTATAAGGTGCTTCAGTGACAAAACGGATGGCACTGTGATAAACTGCATCCAGTTTGCTGAGTCGTCGAGGATCGGTAGGATAGTCAGTTTTACTAGGGTAACGTGATTAGTTTAAACACAACATTTTAGTGTTAAAATGTAACGTGAGAAACTAAATTTAAAACAGTGTCTGTCTACAGACACATTCATAAAGTCTCAATTATGTTTCATTTATAAAATCACTAAATGTAACCAAATCCATTTGGTCGACTCGTATGATCAATCTGCGCGTATATGCTTTCTCTAAATGAGGCCCCAGGTCCCCCTCTGTAGTAGTCTAACAAGCCCCCTTGGTCAAGCTACGTGACAGAATCAAGTTGTTGATCGACTGGCTGTGATGATTGTATAGTAGCAGGGCTTACAATGGGGAGGGGGGGGGGGGGGGCAGTCTGGCATAGTAAGTTTACCATGTCTTGACTGATTTCAAGTCAATGCTAATATGGCACAATTTTCTAGCTAGCTGACCAACAACTAACAATGCATTTGAGACAGGCGCTCATTGTGCAAATTAAATTATGTTTTCAATAAACATTTGGAGACTAAATATAGTTGACATGTTGTCAATATGCGGCAGGTAGCCTGGCATTGAGAGAGAGAGAGAGAGAGAGAGAGAGAGCCCGGTGCTTACTGAGTCAAGGACCTGCCAAGCCGCTCACACTTCACTTACTGTGACATTGAGGGCCATGGTCGACGAGTGTGTATGTGTGCTAGGGACAAAGCTAGCCAATCAGGCAGCACTTCAAACAGTGGCCCCACCACTCCTCCATTACGGTGATTAGGTAAAGGTCAACAGGCTCAGGAGAGGAGCAGCACTGGGCCCAACAGGTGAAGGGGCTGGTTGTTAGCTGAGTGGGGCCTGCTGCTAGCTAACAGACTAAAGGATGAGCTCCAAATGGCATTCTATTCCCTATACAGTGCACTACTTTTGACCACTTTGGACAAAAGTAGTGAACTATATTTGGGATAGGGTGCCATTTGTGATGCAACCTAACAGCGGAAGCTACAAGGGAGGGAGGTTTAGCACTGTGGCTTCTACCAACTGGCTAAAATTACCCACTTGTAGAATGATGGGGCACGGAAGGGGCTCCAGCTATCCCACAATGCCTTTTCCTAGACTCAGGCTCCTCAGTTCTGCTGCCTCCCTCCCTGTCCATTCACGAAACAGTGACTGGGTTCCACTAGATAACACAGCCACAAAGTCAAAATGGGCTTTTTGGTTTTGAAGTTAGGGTTAGCAGTGTGGTTAAAGTTAGATTTAAAATCAGATTTTAATAGGATAAATTGTAGAAAGGGGCGGGGTTTAGCCATAATTACAACGTTGTGGCGGTGTTAACTAGTGACGACCCAACAGATGGGCGTCTTAAAAAGGGTAGCCATTTTGGAAATGCCAGTATGATGCATGTCCAAATCGGAACATGTTTTTCGTCGGTCATACCGTCTGCCACTCCTGTGAAACATACCAAACCCAATAGGGACACAGCGTTAACTTCACTTAGGAGAAAAGCATTAGATTCTCACTGCAATGCAATGCAGCGACTGTAAAATGATGGGCAGGCACATTGTGGGGGGAAGAAGGCTTCCTGATGTCCATTTCTTTAAATGTAGTTGTAATGCTTGCTAATCAGCTTTGGGTGTTTAAAGACACGCCTTTGCTAGTGGCCTTCTTCCTAATGCAGCCTGTGGGCAGTGGTAGAGGAGGGGACAGTGTGTGTGTCACCATGAGGCCAGTTGCTGTCCGGTCCCAGGGCGCTGACAGCTGGCCCAGTGATTAGACTATAGACTGATAATGGAGTGGATCAAAGCCTCTTTAGCAAGAGCACTTCAGGGAGATGACAACGCTCCCGTGCCTGGGGGGGGGAAGAGGATGGGAGTTAGGCTGAGGGATGGGAGTTAGGTTGAGGGATGGGAGTTAGGTTGAGGGATGGGAGTTAGGCTGAGGGATGGGAGTTAGGTTGAGGGATGGGAGTTAGGTTGAGGGATGGGAGTTAGGTTGAGGGATGGGAGTTAGGTTGAGGGATGGAGTTTCTGGAATGATGGTGGTGGAATGTTACGTGGATAAAAGCTGCTGCTGAGATCATGATGTAACCATCAGCTGATGAGAGCTGGTATCATACGACCTGAAATAATTTAAAGAACTAATCAGTATGTATTGAAAATGTGCATCTACAGTATGAACGGTCTGCAGCAGAGTTGTAGAGACACAGTAGGGATTGATAGAATGGTAGACAGTGGGCAGGAGAACCCGTGTGAGTCTGTTGCATCAACACAGAGTGGACTAGAATAGAGAAGCTCACTGGCAGCTCCTGTCCTATTCCCTCATACTGACCAGACCTGGGTTTAAATACATGCCTATTTCAGTATTTGAAATACTTATTTTGAAATGTATTTGAAAGTAATTAAAATACAGTAAATAGTACTGGAACCCAATAGTACTGGAACCCAGATACTGACACTACTGTGTAACTGGGAAGACTAGACTCAATGCAGGAAATGCTGTTGGTAAAAAGAACACCTTCACTAATGTGTCCCGGTGTTGCCACAACGCAAGAATGAAACTCATCAACAGTCCTTTTATGTGGACCTTCCCTTCTGGGGTAAAAGCAGAAGACAAGAAACTCCACAACTAAAGTACAGGACCAAATATCCAGTCATACCAACTCCCTTGTTAAATGCACATGGAAACCTACAGCCTTGTTAAAAACCCCTACAGCCTTGTTAAAAACCCCTACAGCCTTGTTAAAAACCCCTACAGCCTTGTTAAAAACCCCTACAGCCTTGTTAAAAACCCCTACAGCCTTGTTAAAAACCCCTACAGCCTTGTTAAAAACCCCTACAGCCTTGTTAAAAACCCCTACAGCCTTGTTAAAAACCCCTACAGCCTTGTTAAAAACCCCTACAGCCTTGTTAAAAACCTACAGCCTTTCAGTGATTTCCATTTGCCACCCTTCCAGACAATTTGAATGAGTTGAATATGAAAGGAGCTTGACTTGCTCGGACTGTAATGAATGATATAATCTAGTGTGAATCGAGTTTCATTAACATTCAAAGAAGGAAGCTGGACCAGTCGTGGTTACTTAATGAAACATGGGCAGAGGAAGTTCAGGCAGGCCTCTGCGCTAAACTAAAACAATTCTCCCCCCAATTAGTCCTTTTGGAAGTGTTTCTTGTTAAGCCCTTTTGTTGGTCTGGACAGAGTATCTAGTATGAGCCACACACACACACACACACAGCTGGGGAACCTGGGTTATCCTAGCGAGAGCAGGGGGACAGGTGTGTGTGTTTGTTTGTATGTGCAGTGTTACCTGTAGCTGACACCCCAGACAGGTCATCATGGTATGGGAGGATTATGTTTAACTGAGTGACTTGGTCGTTTTGTATGCATGGTGTCTAGCTATATGAAACAACGCGTCGGGTTCAAACGCCAGGGCTGCGTCGGGTTCAAGCGCCAGGGCTGCGTCGGGTCCAAGCGCCAGGGCTGCGTCGGTTCAATGTTAGGGCTGCGTCGGTTCAATGTTAGGGCTGCGTCGGTTCAATGTTAGGGCTGCGTCGGTTCAATGTTAGGGCTGTTTGAATTGACATTGACATTTTGGTCATTTGGCAGACACTTATCCAGTGCAACTTCCTGTTGCATTTATCTTCAGATAGCCGGGTGAGACAACCACATATCACAGTAAGTACATTTTCCACCAATGAAGTAGTTATCAGCAAAGTCAGAGCTAGAAAGGGGGGGTGCCAGTGTGAGTTCCCGAAAGCATTATTATTATTTTAAGTTAGGGGCGCGTTGTAATGTTAGGGGCGCGTTGTAATGTTAGGGGCGCGTTGTAATGTTAGGGGCGCGTTGTCTGAATGGTATGAGGAGTGTCAGTAGAGTATTTCACATTGATTTATACAGGTGAGTCAATTACCTGACAATAGTTGTTGAGAGGTTGTGTGGTACGTACCGCTGCCATCTTGCACTCCAGTCAGTGCTCCTACAGCAGCCGCCGTTTCCCCGGCCAGAACGATTTGACCTCCTCCCTGTAGGGTGGCCTCAGCCAGCGTCGCCACTGCATGGGCCGCAGCCTCACTGCAAAACAATCACACACACCTTAGAGATGGCAAGGAGGTGAGGCGTGGCTATGTGTCACCCCTACGCATCCAAACAACGTTGACAGACTGGTGGACAATGACAATTATAGGGAGAGGGGACAACAACCCAAGCCCCAACAGTATGGTGGTACCAGAGGCCCAACATTAGCCTACAGGTGACTGTATGGTGGTACCAGAGGCCCAACATTAGCCTACTGTTGACTGTATGGTGGTACCAGAGGCCCAACATTAGCCTACTGTTGACTGTGTGGTGGTACCAGAGGCCCAACATTAGCCTATAGTTGACTGTATGGTGGTACCAGAAGCCCAACATTAGCCTACAGTTGACTGTATGGTGGTACCAGAGGCCCAACATTAGCCTATAGTTGACTGTATGGTGGTACCAGAGGCCCAACATTAGCCTACAGTTGACTGTATGGTGGTACCAGAGGCCCAACATTAGCCTACTGTTGACTGTATGGTGATGCCAGAGGCCCAACATTAGCCTATAGTTGACTGTATGGTGGTACCAGAGGCCCAACATTAGCCTATAGTTGACTGTATGGTGATGCCAGAGGCCCAACATTAGCCTATAGTTGACTGTATGGTGATGCCAGAGGCCCAACATTAGCCTACAGTTGACTGTATGGTGGTACCAGAGGCCCAACATTAGCCTACTGTTGACTGTATGGTGATGCCAGAGGCCCAACATTAGCCTACAGTTGACTGTATGGTGGTACCAGAGGCCCAACACTCTCACTCTCAACAGGGATACTAACTTCTAGTTCTCCTCTTCCAGCCACGACACAGGAAATATAATCAACACACGAGATTCTATGAATCGTTGTGGATGAAAGACTGTTCTATAAATGTGAGCTGTAAACAAACTAAAGATCACACTGAAAAGAATTGACATCCCATTTTCTACTATTCTGTCATAATGAGAACCTCCACTAAGATAAAAGTAAGCTCTCTTTTTCCCTCCTCTGTGGGCACTGGGGCTCGGGAAACAGGGACGGAAGGTTCTGGCAAAGTGCCGCACTGCTCACATGAGGTAACCAGGAGGGAATAAGGGAGGGAAGGGGACTCCTGTAACAAGCCCCAATGGGAACTCCTAGACACTGGAGGAAATGACTCCAAACTACTGTAGTGTCGACAGGTGCACCGCCAGCATCTACCGTGGTGTCGACAGGTGCACCGCCAGCACCTGCCGTGGTGTCGACGAGTGCACCGCCAGCACCTGCCGTGGTGTCGACGGGTGCACCGCCAGCACCTGCCGTGGTGTTGACGGGTGCACCGCCAGCACCTGCCGTGGTGTGCACCGCCAGCACCTGCCGTGGTGTCGACGGTGCACCGCCAGCACCTGCCGTGGTGTCGACGGGTGCACCGCCAGCACCTGCCGTGGTGTCGACGAGTGCACCGCCAGCACCTGCCGTGGTGTTGACGGGTGCACCGCCAGCACCTGCCGTGGTGTTGACGAGTGCACCGCCAGCACCTGCCGTGGTGCACCGCACCTGCCGTGGTGTTGACGCCAGTGCACCGCCAGCACCTGCCGTGGTGTTGACAGATGCACCGCCAGCACCTGCCGTGGTGCACCGCCAGCACCTGCCGTGGTGTTGACGAGTGCACCGCCAGCACCTGCCGCCAGCACCTGCCGTAGTGTCGACGAGTGCACCGCCAGCACCTGCCGTGGTGTTGACGAGTGCACCGCCAGCACCTGCCGTAGTGTTGACGAGTGCACCGCCAGCATCTTCACACTTAGTACACACAATAGGTTACAAAAAAGCAAATGACTATAAACCAGTTTTTAGCAGTTTTACTGTTTAGCTCACAAACACCCGTTACCACACTTTTGTGAAAAGTGCAATCTCATTCAGTAGTGGTTTCCTGAGTAATAAATGTAGTGGCTGATTAGGTTGGTTAGCAACCACTTAACACCCCCAGAAACCAGGCGAGGCAGTTGAGTACAAAGGTAACGGCTAATTAATTAACTAAAATTAAACACTGAAATGGGAGGAAAAAGCAGCGGACCCCATGTCCCTATGGGACCCTTAGTTTCCTGCTCCAACTGTCCCCTCTTTCTGACATCACAGGTGTTATAGAACTACCTATGCAATTAGAGACTATGGGAATAACACTCTTCAGCCTAGTTGCCTGCCCTCCCTTGTTACGGCCCAGACCCCAGGGCCTTGTGTCAGCACTTGCTGATATGAATACACCTAGATGCACTTTTTTCACGCTGTAAGATGCCTCATTGCTAATGTAAGCACTGTCCTTAAAGGCCCAATGCAGCTGTTTTTATCTCAATATCAAATCATTTCTGGGTAACAAATAAGTACCTTACATGATTGTTTTCAATTATAACGGTTTAAACTAAAATAGCTTCTTAATAAAAGGGCAATTTCTCAAGCAAGAACTTTGCTAGGACTGTCAGAGTGGCCTGAGTGGGGAGGGGAAAATGTTAATTCAGCTGTTATTGGCAGATGTTTGGAACTCTTTCTTATTGGTCTAATTTACCGCATGGTGAAATTTCAGGCGGTGTTTTCAAACAGCTCTCACACTAAAATGGCATTATCATCATTTATACAATTTCAAAGTATTATTCCAACCTCAGTTTAAATACATAAAAACACAGGAAATCACCAGTTTGACTGCCCTGGGCTGGGCCTTTAACTGCCCTGGGCTGGGCCTTTAACCATCATTGGGGACATGCTAAACTGACCCAAAATCAGCGTCTACAGGCAACTTCATCCTACCCCGTTATAAACAGAGGAGAGAGCATCTGGGCGGTGACCATACCTCAATCCCACTGCGGCATTCTGGGACAGCAGGATTCTGACTCCACACCCTTGTACCAGCATTAAGCTCACAGAGAGCCCCTCCCCCAAGCAGTGCAGCAGGAGATGTGTGCATTGTGCACGTTGTTTACAGAATTACATTTCTCCCAATCTCAAAATGTTTCTGCAGGTTTCATTCAGTTTGGATGTTTTAGATTGACACAGTGTGTTACGTAATGACATTCTGTAACAACATTATACCATGGTTACAGAGTTTTTATTTTATTTAACATTTAAATATACAGTTTAGTCTCACTGACATCAAATCTATTTCACAAGAGAAACCTGTTAGAGATGGCAGCAGTCAAAAGATACACACTGATGACTGTCAGTAGCTCAAAAGATACACACTAAGGACTGTCAGTAGCTCTTGGGTAAAACACATGTATTGACAAAGGAAGGCCGCTGTCCTGCAGTCCTTGCCAGTGAGTATCTTTACTCTCAGTATTCAGCTAATGGGTCCACAGGTCATGAGGGCATCATTCACCAACTAGCCTACAGCAGTTGGACCAATAGCAGTCCGCTGTGGAGCCTGGGGGAATTGAGATGGTTTATAATAGCGCCAGAGGCACAGCCCACGGGTCACCTGACCAACAGGGCTCTGCCTTGTCCTATCAGAAGGTCCGTATGAAGTTGTGCATTACGTCATGAAGCCAGGCCCAGTTGGTCACATTTTTGACTGCACTAGGCCTTTAAGTAAACATGGATGGGTCATCCAATGGCTGTGGTATCTGTGTGTTGTCATTATGAAGGCTGGTCCCCCAGACTAAGTACTCTCAATAGTCACCTACTCCCAGACTCAGTGCAGATACAGCATTTGGCCTGATTGTCCACAATGCTGTTGAGTTGTACATTTTCTTCAACTGGTTGGACGACCCTGCTGGTCCCTTTAGACCAACCCCCCAGAACACTCCCTACCCGTTAAATGCCATGGTGACGGTGTGCCCTAATGAACACGCCCTACCCGTTAAGTGCCATGGTGACGGTGTGCCCTAATGAACACGCCCTACCCGTTAAGTGCCATGGTGACGGTGTGCCCTAATGAACACGCCCTACCCGTTACCCGTTAATGAACACGCCCTACCCGTTAAGTGCCATGGTGACGGTGTGCCCTAATGAACACGCCCTACCCGTTAAGTGCCACGGCGACGGTGTGCCCTAATGAACACGCCCTACCCGTTAAGTGCCACGGCGACGGTGTGCCCTAATGAACACGCCCTACCCGTTAAGTGCCACGGCGACGGTGTGCCCTAATGAACACGCCCTACCCGTTAAGTGCCATGGCGACGGTGTGCCCTAATGAACACGCCCTACCCGTTAAGTGCCACGGCGACGGTGTGCCCTAATGAACACGCCCTACCCGTTAAGTGCCACGGCGACGGTGTGCCCTAATGAACACGCCCTACCCGTTAAGTGCCACGGCGACGGTGTGCCCTAATGAACACGCCCTACCCGTTAAGTGCCACCCGGCGACGGTGTGCCCTAATGAACACGCCCTACCCGTTAAGTGCCACGGCGACGGTGTGCCCTAATGAACACGCCCTACCCGTTAAGTGCCACGGCGACGGTGTGCCCTAATGAACACGCCCTACCCGTTAAGTGCCACGGCGACGGTGTGCCCCCTAATGAACACGCCCTACACGCCCTACCCGTTAAGTGCCACGGCGACGGTGTGCCCTAATGAACACGCCCTACCCGTTAAGTGCCATGGCGACGGTGTGCCCTAATGAACACGCCCTACCCGTTAAGTGCCATGGCGACGGTGTGCCCTAATGAACACGCCCTACCCGTTAAGTGCCATGGTGACGGTGGCTCCCTGCTGCATCTCCTGGGAGGCGGCGACAGCGGCCTCAGCGAGGGACGCGACCGCCTGATTGGCCTCGGACGCCTGTGTGGTCTGTATGGTCATCTCCCCACCCTGCAGAGTCGCCCAGTTCTGCTCAACCTGGCCAGTAAGGAGGGATGGAGGGGGAAGGAGGAAGAAAGAGAGAGAGGGAGGGAGGGAAATACGATAGAAGGAAGAGGGTAAGAGAGAGGGAGAGAAAAAAGATGGTAAGAGGTGGAGAGAGGAGGGGGAGAGGGGGGTGAGAGCAAGTGAGAGATGGAGAGAGGAAGTCGTAAGAGAGATGGAGAGAGTAAGAGAGGGGGAAAGTGACAGAGAGAGGCAGAGTTAGGGTGTTTCTACACTACGACAAACAAAAACGAGTATGATTGTGATCCTTTGACAAACATTTGTCGTAGTCAATGAACATAAAATGTGAAGTAGATCTGCCGCTTACAATAAACTGTGGCGACACCTCCATCGGTAACGTGCGACACACCGACATATTCTGGTGAAGAGGAGAGAGAACTTGCTATTCAGCAATGATATTGAAACAGAGTATGAAGTTGCATTTCAGGGTTACAGAACAGTAAACATGACATGTTCCTCAGCAAGAGATGAAGGCATAGTGATATGACAATCCTACAAATACCAGATCATGCAAATTACAATAAAAATGTTTTGTTGGCCAACATATTCAGACAACGCATAAAAGCGTTTTCTTTTGTTGATTAAAATGATTAAAAGCTTTTTTTCCTCCCCAATTTCATGATATCCAATTGGTAGTCAATCTTGTCCCATCGCTGCAACTCCTCTATGGACCCTGGAGAGGCGAAGGTCGAGAGCCATGCGTCCTCCGAAACACGACCCCGCCAAGCCACTCTGCTACTTGACACACTGCTCGCTTAACCCTGAAGCCAGCCACACCAAATGTGTCGCAGGAAACGCCGTACAGTTGGCGACTTAAGTTGGTATGCATGTGCCCGGCCTGCCACAAGGAGTCGCTAGTGCGCTATGGGACAAGGACAGCCCGGCCGTCCAAACCCTCCCTTAACCCGGACAACGCTGGGCCAATTGTGTGCCGCCTCATGGGTCTCCTGGTCGCGGCCGGCTGCGACACAGCCCGGGTTCGAACCCAGGTCTGTAGGGACGCCTCTAGCACTGCAATGCAGTGTTTTAAACCACTGCGCAATCGGGAGGCCAGAACGCATAAAAGTTGAGTATTATAAAATTGTGTTTAAAACCAAAGCCTTGTATTGATCATCTCTTGAAAATGAAATAAGACAATAAACCAACAGGATTATTTATCCATGCGTGCACATCTATGGCGAGCAGTATCGCAGGATCCCAGAGTGTCAGGTATACCACAGTGTTGCATGTTGTACAACACTTAACACAATGAAACAAAAACAAGACTGATTTATATGGCGCTTTTTACATTAGCGCAGGGTTTTTTCTGGATCAAAAAAGGGCTTAGGTGGTGGGCGTGGCAACGGGCGCAGTCAGCATGTAGGCGCAGCTGAATTTAAAAGGCCCTCATCTTGATGAACAGTATTATTTGCATTTTAAGCCAATTTCCCGCAGTTCTACACATTTCTCCATGGAGCTGAGATCATTTTCAGGAGGTTTTAAAAGGTAATTTCCTGAAGTGCTCACATTTCTCCATGGAGCGGAGATCATTTTCAGGGGGTTTAAAATGTTAATTTTCTGTAGTTCTTCATATTTCTCCATGGAGCTGAGAGAAGATATTGCAGTTTTAAAGCAAATTTCCTGCAGTTCTGTCATGGTTAATGCTGTGTTTTTTTGCTCAAACATAATAACAAAATCAATACTTCTAAATTGATTGTTAGTTTTCAAAGATCAAATTCTAATATATATATATATATATATATTATCTTTCCTACATCCGTTATATCTGTCGTTTAAGTTTACACTGAAAAGTGTTTATCTATCCCGAAAATCTATAAAAAATAAAAACGTTTTTCTCCCTCACTGTATGGACTTAGGTGACCCGATAAAACGTTTAGGCGGCCCGCCCAAGGATTTCAATGGCAGAAAAATCCCTGTCAGCGCTTTAAATAGTAAGGGGAAAATCACCTCATCCATGACCAATGTGTAGAACCCACCTGGGTGTGGTCTGGACTGCCCCTTTGCGCCAGAAAGCTCACCACACATCAACTATTGCCGAGGAGAGGTGAGGAATGATATATGCCAATTAGGAATCAGGAGATGGTTAACATTAGCATCTCAAAAAGAGGAACCGCTGTCCGCACACTGCAGAAAAACGACCTTCAGGCTTTAAACGCCATCAAAATCATTTAGTATTTATTTATTCTAAAAGTGATAAGGTGTAAAGGGGCATATTGCCTAAAAGTGTGTAATGGAGCCAGTTAGAGAAGCCTTTCAGCTACACGCTATGTTCACTACTCTGGAGACTTAACAGTAACATCTAACACTCCTCACAGAATAGTAGTAACACACCTCACACACAGGAGGGACTGCCATTACAACCGCATACAGTCATCAGATAGGAGAATCAGGTGTTTCTACAAGTGTGTGTATTTTTAAGTGTTTGTGTGTGTTTGTGTTCTGAGAGACTGATGAGGTGTGTGTGTACCTCTCCGTCGTTCACAGTGTAGTTGACCTGGGCCACGGTCACTGTGCCTGGCAGCTCCGAGGCGTCGGCCAGAGTGGCCACTGTCTGCCCTGTGCCCACCTGAGGGGCAGAGAGGGAAAAGGAGAGGGAGAGAGAAGATGGGGGAGAGAGAGAGAGAGAGAGAGGAGTGGGGAAAGGGAGATTACAATGGGCAGCCTGGCTTGAGTACAAAACAGCCAAATCCTTCCCATGGATTATATCCCTCTAAATCATCATCCAGGGCATCTTTTAATCACTGCCTAGAGAGGGCGAGGCCCCGGCGGCCCGCCTACAGAGGGCGAGGCCCCGGCGGCCCGCCTACAGAGGGCGAGGCCCCGCGGCCCGCCTAGAGGGCGAGGCCCCGCGGCCCGCCTACAGAGGGCGAGGCCCCGGCGGCCCGCCTAGAGAGAAATACGGGGCCCCGCGGCCCGCCTAGAGAGGGGGAGGCCCCGCGGCCCGCCTAGAGAGGGCCCCCGGCCCCGCCTAGAGGGCGGGTGAGGCCCCGGCCCATCTTTTCCTACAGAGGGCCCACCTAGAGGGCGAGGGGGCCCACCTAGAGCCTGCACCATCTGGATCCTTAGTAGGGTTGCAAAATTCTGGAAACACACCCAAAGTTCCCAGGTCTTTCCAAAATCCCAGTTGGAGGACTCCCAGGTTGATAAGTCCCCCCCAGCTTATTCCCTTCTGATTCAGGGAATCCTCCAATCGGGATTTCTGAAAAATCTGGGAACTTTGCAAACGTTCCCGGAATGTTGGGACCCTAATCTTGACTCTGTGTTTAGGTGACCGCTGATCTGTGGAGTAGGGTTAAGTAGACCCTAGATGCTGATCTTGGGTCAGTTTAGCATTTCCCCACTAAAAAAATAAGCTGATCTTAGATCTGTTCCTAGGGGAAACTTTACCCCGGAGCTTGACCAAATATTGGTTAAGGTAGATCCTAGATCTGTACCTATGGGAACCCTGACCTGTATGAGGGAGACGGTGCCGTCGGGGTTGCTGATGGTCTGCACCACGGTCTGTGAGGGCACCAGGTGGGTGATGCTGTGGGTGGCTGTCGTCATGGCCGTGTGCTGTGGCACCTGGTCCTCAAAGGCGTACAGCAGGTCCTCGCGTCCATGCTGCTTGTAGCAGTTCTTCACGATGGTCCGCAGCGCCTGCGTCCACGACACCTAGCAAGGGGCGCCACAACAAAAGGAGATGTTATACAAGGGGACTGGTAGATTGGGTTTCAAGAGTACAGGAAACAAACCAGACAGAATTACGACACGTTTCACGTTTCATAGTTGGATTTTCCCTGGTAGAACTCTGTCCCACCAAGTTATTATAGTTGGATTGTCCCTGGTAGAACTCTGTCCCACCAAGTTATTATTCTCTAACCGTCTCCACTCAAAGACCCTTTAACCTCCACAACGTCCTACCTCTCTACCATATTGGACATTGTAATGATATCAGGGAGTCAACCCTCCTACCTCTCTACCATATTGGACATTGTAATGATACTAGGGAGTCAATCCTCCTACCTCTCTACCATATTGGACATTGTAATGATACTAGGGAGTCAATCCTCCTACCTCTCTACCATATTGGACATTGTAATGATATCAGGGAGTCAATCCTCCTACCTCTCTACCATATTGGACATTGTAATGATACCAGGGAGTCAATCAATCCTCCTACCTCTCTACCATATTCAACATTGTAATGATACCAGGGTAGTCAAATCCTCCTACCTCTCTACCATATTGGACATTGTAATGATACTCAGGGAGTCAATCCTCCTACCTCTCTACCATATTGGACATTGTAATGATACCAGGGAGTCAATCCTCCTACCTCTTTACCATATTCAACATTGTAATGATACCAGGGAGTCAATTCACAGGGAAAGTGTGTTTTCAACCTCACCCTCTGTTTCTGTTCCTCAGTGCGCACGTCGCTGCGCACGTTGGCCCAGGGGATGTCCTCTGGCCACCAGATGGGCTTGCAGCTCTCCTTGCCCCAGCCAGGCTTGCCCCTGCCCGTCGAATACTTCAACATCTCTGGGATGAACGCTCGCAGCTGGGCCTGACCAGAGGAAACAAGATACGGGGGTGAGTGGTACACACACACACGTGCCCTTGACTAGGGGGAGGAAAGAGGCACTGATTACCTACCTGCAGCTTGCGGAGATGGACTGGGCCCAGAAATAGGATTTCTAAAAAGGAGACCACACTGCACTGAGGTCTATCTACAGGCCAGTCTAAGACTGAGGCTCCAGTCTGCCTCCCTGACTGATGAACTAACACAATCTTGGCCTAATGGCTCTGAACTTGGGTGGCACTAGATGGAAGAAAACAGACTGAAACCTGGAGGGACCACCTAGACTGCGTTCTTTCGTTTTCCGCTGAAAAACATTTTACAACTTTTATCTGTTGCCTGCCCAAATGAACAAACCCCTGTTCTGGGCAGAAAACCTGAACCGCCTCAATAGTTGACACTGTAGTCTCCATCAGCTGTAGTATAACAAATGACAACATCCAGATAAACACACCCATTTTGCGCTGGCCAGATTAACCACAGTTCAATTACATGTTAACAGACTGCTGGAGACACCAGAGGAGATTCAGTGAGATTAGCATGTTAACAGACTGCTGGAGACACCAGAGGAGATTCAGTGAGATTAGCATGTTAACAGACTGCTGGAGACACCAGAGGAGATTCAGTGAGATTAGCATGTTAACAGACTGCTTCAGTGAGATTAGCATGTTAACAGACTGCTGGAGACACCAGAGGAGATTCAGTGAGATTAGCATGTTAACAGACTGCTGGAGACACCAGAGGAGATTCAGTGAGATTAGCATGTTAACAGACTGCTGGAGACACCAGAGGAGATTCAGTGGTAGTTTTAAACCAGTAGTAGGTGGATGGTGTTTCATTCATTCTCCCTACTGTTTAAGTGGTGTGCTGTACTCTGTACTGTTCTCTGAACAGTTAGGATTGACGACTAACCACAATGAAGCCTGATTGCTTGGACTCATCCAAACTATTGCATAAGAGGCCTCCTCATTTATTTATTCTGATTTTCCCCCTCTTCCTGGGAGACGAAGGGGGTGGAACACACACACCCCCGCGCGCCTTACCAGTCCCCTGTGCGTGTGTCTTCCCCAGCTGGGGTGGGTTTCGTCCCCATGTCCTCAGTGTCCCTGGTAATACTGGGGCCGGGGTAGGGATGGGGCCACTGCAGCATCTACCCACATTGACATCACTGAGTAAATATGGCTAAAAATAGAATCACCACACTATCCAGTTTGCTCGGTGTTCTGAGAGAGTAGACAAAATGGCGGTGCCTTGACTGGCTCTGGATAGTCTGAAACATGGAAGGGTAACCTCTGGTGATAACATATCATACTATAAATAGACCCACTCCAATTTGCTTACCGCCCAAATAGGTCCACAGACGATGCAATCTCAACCACACTGCACACTGCCCTAACCCATCTGGACAAGAGGAATACCTATGTGAGAATGCTGTTCATCGACTACAGCTCGGCATTCAACACCATAGTACCCTCCAAGCTCGTCATCAAGCTCGAGACCCTGGGTCTCGACCCCGCCCTGTGCAACTGGGTACTGGACTTCCTGACGGGACGCCCCCAGGTGGTGAGGGTAGGTAACAACATCTCCTCCCCGCTGATCCTCAACACTGGGGCCCCACAAGGGTGCGTTCTGAGCCCTCTCCCGTACTCCCTGTTCACCCACGACTGCGTGGCCACGCACGCCTCCAACTCAATCATCAAGTTTGCGGACGACACAACAGTGGTAGGCTTGATTACCAACAACGACGAGACGGCCTACAGGGAGGAGGTGAGGGCCCTCGGAGTGTGGTGTCAGGAAAATAACCTCACACTCAACGTCAACAAAACTAAGGAGATGATTGTGGACTTCAGGAAACAGCAGAGGGAACACCCCCTATCCACATCGATGGAACAGTAGTGGAGAGAGTAGCAAGTTTTAAGTTCCTCGGCATACACATCACAGACAAACTGAATTGGTCCACTCACACAGACAGCATCGTGAAGAAGGCGCAGCAGCGCCTCTTCAACCTCAGGAGGCTGAAGAAATTTGGCTTGTCACCAAAAGCACTCACAAACTTCTACAGATGCACAATCAGAGCATCCTGGCGGGCTGTATCACCGCCTGGTACGGCAACTGCTCCGCCCTCAACCGTAAGGCTCTCCAGAGGGTAGTGAGGTCTGCACAACGCATCACCGGGGGCAAACTACCTGCCCTCCAGGACACCTACACCACCTGATGTTACAGGAAGGCCATAAAGATCATCAAGGACATCAACCACCCGAGCCACTGCCTGTTCACCCCGCTATCATCCAGAAGGCGAGGTCAGTACAGGTGCATCAAAGCTGGGACCGAGAGACTGAAAAACAGCTTCTATCTCAAGGCCATCAGACTGTTAAACAGCCACCACTAACATTGAGTGGCTGCTGCCAACACACTGACACTGACTCAACTCCAGCCACTTTAATAATGGGAATTGATGGGAAATGTAAATATATCACTGGCCACTTTAAACAATGCTACCTTATATAATGTTACTTACCCTGCATTATTCATCTCATATGCATACGTATATACTGTACTCTATACCATCGACTGCATCCTTATGTAATACATGTATCACTAGCCACTTTAACTATGCCACTTTGTTTACATACTCATCTCATATGTATATACTGTACTCGATACCATCTACTGTATCTTGCCTATGCTGCTCGGTACCATCACTCATTCATATATCCTTATGTACATATTCTTTATCCCCTTACACTGTGTATAAGACAGTAGTTTAGGAATTGTTAGTTAGATTACTTGTTGGTTATTACTGCATTGTCGGAACTAGAAGCACAAGCATTTCGCTACACTCGCATTAACATCTGCTAACCATGTGTATGTGACAAATAAAATTTGATTTGATTTTGAGAAAGCCATTCTGACCCGTCTTCGTCTCCGTCCTGCTGTAGTTGCAGCCAGTGAATTAGCGTTTGGAGAAACACTCTCAAAAACAACAGAAACACATGTCAGAGTTTATAAAATGGAGACCGACAAAGGCTAGTTTACTAATGCAGCAGGTAGCAACAGCTATAGTAAGCTCCTCAGTGCCTCTGTTTCTCCACCTGTAGCTGGTGAGTGGAGGGGAGATTGGGGGACAGATGGCCTAATTACAGTGACTGTGTGTGGCGTTAACCCCCCTCCCTTTAGTATAATCCGGCAGGCTATCAGCCAATCAGCAGCCAGCCACTCCAAACCCAAAGAGCTGTAATTATGGGCTGGCTCACCCTGGCTGGTCTCTTGACTCACCTGCTGCTCCTAGGCTCTCCATACCACCAGCCACCAGGGCCCTCTCGTGAACTCCCCAAAACCAGCCAGATGAGCCTCTCCAGGGATAGTCAGGCTGACTCCCCTCCCCTGGTTGTCACTCAATCCCCATCCATCTTACCAGCTCTTATTTGAGCCTTTCTCCTGACACAACCATGTCCTCCACTCCACTACTATATTTAACCTTTACATGTATACAGGTTTATCCCTTTTGAAAGAAACACCTATTCAGCAGAGTAGAAGTCGACAGACTGCATCTCCACAAAACGCACACTCTCCCGTCACTCTGGCCCCAGCCAGGTGAGTGTCCTGGGATACGGCTTTGACCTGGCTCTCCAGGTGCTCCAGACCCCTCCCAATGCAAAACCTGGACACATACAAATCAGCTGGCTAGACAATCTGGACCCTCTCTCAAATTATCTGCCGCCATTGTTGTAACCCCTATTACCAGTCTGTTCAACCTCTCTTTCGTATCGTCCGAGATCCCTAAAGATTGGAAAGCTGCCGCCGTCATCCCCCTCTTCAAAGGGGGCGACACTCTAGACCCAAACTGCTACAGACCTATATCCATCCTGCCCTGCCTTTCTAAAGTCTTCGAAAGCCAAGTTAACAAACAGATCACTGACCATCTCGAATCCCAACGAACCTTCTCCGCTGTGCAATCTGGTTCCCAAGGTACTAAACGATATCATAACCGCCATCGATAAAAGAAAGTACTGTGCAGCCGTCTTCATCGACCTGGCCAAGGCCTTCGACTCTGTCAATCACAGCAATCTTATTGGTAGACTCAACAGCCTTGGTTTCTCAAATGACTGCCTCGCCTGGTTCACCAACTACTTCGCAGACAGAGTTCAGTGTGTCAAATCGGAGTGCCTGGAGTCCGGCCGACTCTTTTCTCTGTATATATCAACGATGTCGCTCTTGCTGCGGGTGATTCCCTGATCCACCTCTACGCAGACGACACCATTCTGTATACATCTGGCCCTTCTTTGGACACTGTGCTAACAAACCTCCAAACGAGCTTCAATGCCATACAACACTCTTTCCGTGGCCTCTAACTGCTCTTAAACATTAGTAAAACTAAATGCATGCTTTTCAACCGTTCGCTGCCCGCAACCCGCCCGACTAGCATCACTACTCTGGACGGTTCTGAATATGTGGAACTCTCCAAATACCTAGGTGTCTGGCTAGACTGTAAACTCTCCTTCCAGACTCATATTAAACATCGACAATACAAAATTAAATCTAGAATCGGCTTCCTATTTCGCAACAAAGCCTCCTTCACTCACGCCGCCAAACATAACCTCGTAAATCTGACTATCCTACCGATCCTCGGCTTCGGCGATGTCATTTACAAAATAGCCTCCAACACTCTACTCAGCAAACTGGATGCAGTCTATCACAGTGCCATCCGTTTTGTCACCAAAGCCCCAAATACCACCCACCACTGCGATCTGTATGCTCTAGTCGGCTGGCCCTCGCTACATATTCGTTGCCAGAAGCACTGGCTCCAGGTCATCTATAAGTCTTTGCTAGGTAAAGCTCCGCCTTAGCTCACTGGTCACCATAACACCCACCCGTAGCACGCACTCCAGCAGGTATATCTCACTGGTCATCCCCAAAGCCAACAGCTTTTTTCCATCTATGTAACATTTCAAAAATCAGAAACTTTGTCCAAAAATGATGCAGAAAAATGTACCCATGCTTTTGTTACTTCTAGGTTAGACTACTGCAATGCTCTACTTTCTGGCTACCCGGATAAAGCACTAAATAAACTTCAGTTAGTGCTAAATACGGTTGCTAGAATCCCGACTAGAACCAAACATTTTAATATTACTCCAGTGCTAGCTTCCCTACACCGGCTTCCTGTCAAGGCAAGGGCTGATTTCAAGGTTGTACTGCTAACCTACAAAGCATTAAATGGGCTTGCTCCTACCTATCTTTCCGATTTGGTCCTGCTGTACATACCTACACGTACGCTACAGTCACAAGACGCAGGCCTCCTAATTGTCTCTAGAATTTCTAAGCAAACAGCTGGAGGCAGGGCTTTCTCCTATAGAGCTCCATTTTTATGGAATGGTCTGCCTACCCATGGGAGAGACGCAAACTCGGTCTCAACTTTTAAGTCTTTACTGAAGACTCATCTCTTCAGTGGGTCATATGTAGTCTGGCCCAGGAGTGTGAAGGTGAACGGAAAGGCTCTGGAGCAACGAACCGCCCTTGCTGTCTCTGCCTGGCCGGTGCCCCTCTTTCCACTGGGATTCTCTGCCTCTAACCCTATTACAGGGGCTGACTCACTGGCTTACTGGTGCTCTTTCATGCCGTCCCTAGGAGGGGTGCGTCACTTGAGTGGGTTGAGTCACTGATGTGATCTTGGGTTGTGCCGTGGCGGAGATCTTTGTGGGCTTTCTCGGCCTTGTCTCAGGATGGTAAGTTGGTGGTTGAAGATATCCTTCTAGTGGTGTGGGGGCTGTGCTTTGGCAAAGTGGATGGGGTTATATCCTTCCTGTTTGGCCCTGTCCAGGGGTATCATCGGATGGGGGCACAGTGTCTCCTGACCCCTCCTGTCTAAGCCTCCAGTATTTATGCTGCAGTAGTTTGTGTGTCGGGGGGCTAGGGCCAGTTTGTTATATCTGGAGTACTTCTCCTGTCTTATTCGGTGTCCTGTGTGAATTCAAGTATGCTCTCTCCAATTCTCTCTTTCTTTCTCTCTCTCTGAGGACCTGAGCCCTAGGACCATGCCTCAGGACTACCTGGCATGATGACTCCTTGCTGTCCCCAGTCCACCTGGCTATGCTGCTGCTCCAGTTTCAACTGTTCTGCCTGCGGCTATGGAATCCTGACCTGTTCACCGGACGTGCTCCCCTTTCCCAGACCTATTATTTGACCATGCTGGTCATTTATGAACATCTTGGCCATGTTCTGTTATTATCTCCACCCGGCACAGCCAGAAGAGGACTGGCCACCCCTCATAGCCTGGTTCCTCTCTAGGTTTCTTCCTAGGTTTTGGCCTTTCTAGGGAGTTTTTCCTAGCCAACATGCCTCAACACCTGCATTGCTTGCTGTTTGGGGTTTTAGGCTGGGTTTCTGTGCAGCACTTTGAGATATCAGCTGATGTACGAAGGGCTATATAAATAGAGCTGCACCAGGCTGGGAAGACAATCTGCAATAGGTAAGCAGCTTGGTTTGAAGAAATTAACTGTGGGAGCAATTATTAGAAATGGAAGACATACAAGACCACTGATAATCTCCCTCAATCTGGGGCTCCACGCAAGATCTCACCCCGTGGGGTCAAAATGATCACAAGAACGGTGAGCAAAAATCCCAGAACCACACGGGGGGACCTAGTGAATGACCTGCAGAGAGCTGGGACCAAAGTAACAAAGCCTACCATCAGTAACACACTACGCCGCCAGGGACTCAAATCCTGCAGTGCCAGACGTGTCCCCCTGCTTAAGCCAGTACATGTCCAGGCCCGTCTGAAGTTTGCTAGAGAGCATTTGGATGATCCAGAAGAAGATTGGGAGAATGTCATATGGTCAGATGAAACCAAAATATAACTTTTTGGTAAAAACTCAACTTGTCGTGTTTGGAGGACAAAGAATGCTGAGTTGCATCCAAAGAACACCATACCTACTGTGAAGCATGGAGGTGGAAACATCATGCGTTGGGGCTGTTTTTCTGCAAAGGGACCAGGACGACTGATCCGTGTAAAGGAAAGAATGAATGGGGCCATGTATCGTGAGATTTTGAGTGAAAACCTCCTTCCATCAGCAAGGGCATTGAAGATGAAACGTGGCTGGGTCTTTCAGCATGACAATGATCCCAAACACACCGCCCGGGCAACGAAGGAGTGGCTTCGTAAGAAGCATTTCAAGGTCCTGGAGTGGCCTAGCCAGTCTCCAGATCTCAACCCAATAGAAAATCTTGAGGGAGTTGAAAGTCCGTGTTGCCCAGCAACAGCCCCAAAACGTCACTGCTCTAGAAGAGATCTGCATGGAGGAATGGGCCAAAATACCAGCAATAGTGTGTGAAAACCTTGTGAAAACTTACAGAAAAACATTTGACCCCTGTCATTGCCAACAAAGGGTATATAACAAAGTATTGAGATAAACTTTTGTTATTGACCAAATAATTTGCAAATAAATTAATTTAAAAATCCTACGATGTGATTTTCTGGATTTTTTTCCTTCTCATTTTGTCTGTCATAGCTGAAGTGTACCTGTGATGAAAATTACAGGCCTCTCATCTTTTTAAGTGTATACTGTATATACATTTGATTTGAACACCTCCTTTGGCTGACCATTCCTTCCATTTCTCTGCTGCCAATGACTGGAACGAATCGCAAAAATTGGAGACTGATACTTCCCTCACTAACTTTAAACATCAGCTAACCGATTGCTGCAGCTGTACATAGCCCATCTGTAATTAGCCCATCCAATCTACCTACCTCATCCCCATATTGTTTTTATTTACTTTTCTGCTCTTTTGCACACCAGTATTTCTATTTCTATCACTCCAGTTTTAATTTGCTAAATTGTAATTACTTCGCTACTATGGCCTATTTATTGCCTTACCTCCTCACGCCATTGGCACACACTGTATAGACTATTTTCCTCCATTTTTTCTCCATTGTGACTGTACGCTTGTTAATTCCATGTGTAACTCTGTGTTGTTGTATGCGTCGCACTGCTTTGCTTTATCTTGGCCAGGTCACAGTTGTAAATGAGAACTTGTTCTCAACTGGCCTACCTGGTTAAATAAAGGTTAAATAAAAAATAAAACCACCTTCCGTAACCCCATTGCCAACCAGCTTTGGCAGAGTGAAGTAAGGCAACAGATCCTCCTCCCCTCAACTCATAAAAAACCCCCACAAAAACAACAACCATCGAGATTCTTCCTGTTTCTATAACGCCTGCCCCAGAGGAGACAGGATTGGCCGCTCCTCTCCCTGTGGGCCCTGTGATTGGCTGTTTCTATCCCCGCGGGCTCAGTGATTGGCTGCCTCTGTCCCCTCGTCCTGGGGTAGTGTCTCTGAGGGCGATGTATGGTACCAAGTCTCTGATGATGACGATCCAATGACTGTGTCAGCAGTGAAGTAAACAAGCTCGCGCCACTTGGGATGATGACTACTCTGTGAGCCATCTCTGGGCTGTGTTCATTAGGGCACAGCGAAGCAAAACACTTGGAATGGAAAAACAAAAATGAGTGCCTCTTACTTTTTGGATACGTTCAGATAGCACCTCCCTGTTTCAGTCCGCTTCGTGCCTACAGAACAGAACTCTGAATGCTGTGTCCTGGTCCACACTACTTTCTCTCACATACTGGACTGGCACCACACCCTGATATCCTCCATTTGGCTATCTGCCTCTTAAAACGGGCATATCGGAAAGCCTTGTTTGGCTCATTGTGGATTCCAAATCTGTCTCATGACAACATTAGATTACAAACTAGAATCAAATAGGATCTATAGTTCTAACGAGCAACTCATGCTGGAGAAACTAGTGGCAACTATCATCTTGAGAACAGGTGAAAACCTTGACGAAATTGACCTAAAAGGGGCATTTGACCTTGAAGCATGTCATTTTCTAGCGTAGCCAACGCATGAAACCATAGTCTGAGCATTGAGGGATTTATAACCAACTGGCTCCATCTGCTGGCCAGACGAGGGTTCTCATCTCACCCATAAACATTAATAAATATATCTTTGTGTGTCAAGTGTATCATCCCTCTATGGGCTCACTTGTGTCATCTTGTCCACAGAGACGGGGATGCCGTCAATAGTGAGGGGGGGCAGCTCGGAGGTTAGATCCCCCCCGGGGGGTGCGTGCTCTGCCAGGGCGTTCTCCAGGTCCTCCAGGATCATGCCCTTGTACTTCCTCACCTGCAGGGAGAAGGAGTAGGAAAAACATGGGTTAGTGGACGACCCAGAGTAGGGGGCAAAGGTCAAGGGAAGGTTATCCCTAACCTTGTAAAAGCAGTCTGAGAACCAAACGTTGTAACATAGCGAAAATTGCAGGCTAGGGCTGGGCGATATGGCCAAAACCTCATATCCTGACATAGGTCAATTCATATCCCGATAACGATACATATCACGATATAGCACATTTTCTGTCAATTCAATGAATAAATTGTTTATATAAAATGACCACATGTAAAGGCCCATTTCTTATTACATTTTGAATTAAACTCAACAAATAAAGGTACTTACTCATATTTGATTATTTATTTAGAACCTTTGTGCAAATTTTCAACTAAGCATGTAACAAAATATTAAATATTAATGTTTAACATCAACAACAAAAAAGGTAAATAGAAAACACTTCAACTATAGTTGCAAACAAAATAAATAAAGGCCTAAAATATAGGCAGTCATTGAAAATAAGAATTTGTTCTTAACTGACTTGCAGGCTTTTTAAATAAAAGTTATAATAAAATAAAAACATATCAATTTGCATTCGGTACCTTGGGACAAAACTCACGAAACGCCTGTTCCTCGACCGTGTAAATTGGGGCCATGTCTTTGCAGATGTAAGTTGTAACGGCAGCTGTTACCTCCTTCCATCGTCGTGATTATTTGCCATATGCTGTGCCACGGGCAAAAGCCTGTTGCAACGTCTGAGTCAGGGGTTTGTTTTGAGCATCCGACTTTTTGGGGTCTCATCCGTAGACTCTCTCCATACTGTTCCACATGATTATTGTGTAGGTGGTAAGAGGTTAGGGGTGTTTGAGCCTGTTGTCTGGACCGCCTGTTGTTATTGTGTAGGTGGTAAGAGGTTAGGGGTGTTTGAGCTGGTCTGGACCGGCCTGTTTCACATGATTTTTGTGTAGGTGGTAAGAGGTTAGGGGTGTTTGAGCCTGTTGTCTGGACCGGCCTGTTTCACATGATTATTGTGTAGGTGGTAAGAGGTTAGGGGTGTTTGAGCCTGTTGTCTGGACCGGCCTGTTTCACATGATTATTGTGTAGGTGGTAAGAGGTTAGGGGTGTTTGAGCCTGTTGTCTGGACCGGCCTGTTTCACATGATTATTGTGTAGGTGGTAAGAGGTTAGGGGTGTTTGAGCCTGTTGTCTGGACCGTCTGGACCTGTTTCACATGATTATTGTGTAGGTGGTAAGAGGTTAGGGGTGTTTGAGCCTGTTGTCTGGACCGGCCTGTTTCACATGATTATTGTGTAGGTGGTAAGAGGTTAGGGGTGTTTGAGCCTGTTGTCTGGACCGGCCTGTTTCACATGATTATTGTGTAGGTGGTAAGAGGTTAGGGGTGTTTGTGCCCGTTGTCAGAACTCTGACCTGCAACACATCTTGTAGAGGACGGTTTTCTGGTCCATGTCAGACTTGTCATACCCAAACCACGTCCATCTGACAGAAGTCTTTTAGGTACGTGCTCCTTGTCTCTGTGCTCTGGGCCACGTTCACTCTCCTCCATGTTTGTTTGTGTTGCAAATTTCCTTCTGCAAAGCGTCATCCAATTGATGAAAAATATTGCCGTAAAGAGTGTGACTAGGCACAAATCTCACATCAGAAGAAAAACCCCTTAAATATTAACCTTAACCACTAGGAAGAAAAAATGTTTGGGGGTAAATATCTGTGGACACTGATATTTCCTTCTTTTCCTTGAGGTAAAGGAAAAGCCCTTGTCGAGTGAAGACGATGTTTCAGTCTACTGCTTTCACCAATCACAGATCAGCGTTTACTTCAACCGAAGAGCGGATGCACTGAGAAAAGTTGAACTGGGCCATTGATTTAACCCCAATGTAAGGCAGGAACAGTGAACACAAACTCCTTATATGAAACACTAACTCCTTTTCTTCTGTGTTACAGATTCAGCCAAACATTATGAGGTGTTAACACATCCTCTGTCTGTGTGGCAGACATGTTTTCACTCACCACATTCTCCAGCGGCGCAGCACCAAACACCTTGAACAAAGCGTTGGGCTTGGAGGGAGAGATGCACAGAACTATGGCCTGTTGGCCCACTCTGGTGGTGTACTCATCCAGGGTGGCTCGCAGTTTCCTACAGACACAAAAACACCACGAAAATCACTCAAACGTGCTCTTTCTAGTCACGGGGACTATAAAAACAAATAGCCGTGATAAATGACTGTCATTCCATACTTCGATTTTAAAAAGTACCCCCTTTCAGAAAAAACTAAATAATGACAACTAAATAAAGTGGGATACTAGTAGGATACTGTTCAGAATGACAAGAGAAAGAGAGGCAGGAAAACAGTGCCCTAGGTGAGTTCTGGGAGATTTTGGGGTCATAGACAGTTTTTATTTTACCTTTAACTAGGCAAGTCAGTTAAGAACAAATTCTTATTTTCAATGACGGCCTAGGAACAGTGGGTTAACTGCCTGTTCAGGGGCAGAACGACAGATTTGTACCTTGTCAGCTCGGGGATTTGAACTGGCAACTTGGTGTGGTGCTAGCCTCAGGTTAATTTCAGGTTACTAGTCCAACGCTCTAACCACTAGGCTACCCTGCCGTTCTGGGACACTCACCTCAGAAGGCGTGTCTGTTGTCTCTTGCGGATGGACGGGTTGGACTCGAAGATGTGGGGCCTCTTGCGTTTCTTGCCTGTTGCTACGGCAGCAGCTGCAGCCATGCCTACTGGGCCTGTGAATAGAAATAAAACAGTTGACATGGAGCAGTTAGCATTCGTGGTCTGACAGCACCATCTGCTGGTCAGTTATGTACATTACACCATGCATATGAAAAATTACCAATGGATAGGAAAGACAACTACTCTTTTAGGTGAGGGGATCAGTTCAAAGACTTGTCAAAGTCATGTCTGAAATAAGTAGTTGGGGAAAATATTCAGAAGAGTGTAGAACCCCCAAACTCAACCTTGGGACCTGGATTCCAGGTCCTCTGCATTGTTTTTCACTGTTCCCCTCTAATCAGGGACCGATTTAGACCTGGGATACCAGGTGTGTCCTCAATTAATGATCAGGAAGAAGAGAAAACCAGCAGGCTCCGGACCTCACCGGGTCAGAGTTGAGTACCCCTGGTGTAGATAGACATGTTATGTATAGAGCTGGTTATGATTGCCTACTCTACATGACAAGCAACCATGTCTTTCTGTTTACCACAGCATTCTGTAATTTTCATAAGGCGTGACCCTGATACAAGGGCCCCATGACCTAGCTTTGGCAGAACAGATCCTGAATACAGTAACCTCTTCAAGACAGAGAACAAAGTGCTCATTTCACTCTGCTACTATGAATAATAGACTGTCCTCCATCATGCCAAAGACCCCTCCTCTCATTGGCCAGGGCTCACCTGCAGCTGCCAGGTGCGCGGTCATCTCGTCATTGCCGGCCGAGTGAAGGATGTCTGAGTCATCATAGGCGTCGTCGTCAGGGGATGAGGGAGAGTCCTCGTCGGCGCTCAGCATGCTGTGATCTGTGTACGTGGCCACATGTACCTGCTGCACGGCGTGCTCCTCGATGGTGGTCATGTGTTCAGTCTGGTGAACGTTGTGGTCCTCCATGGCGTGGTGCTAGCCTCAAACACTAACTGAAGAGAATAGAAAATAACTTATTCCATTCATTTTTTTTGTGTCTCAGTATGTAACAACCTGACACCACACACACAACATGCTGGGAGAGCCATAGAGAAGCGCTCGTGCCTCCTGGAGCAGAGTTGGGGTTTATGTGCTTTACGGCAATAGTTAGCACATGTGATATTGATGCAAGCAACCCAGACACACACACGTTATTCAGGGGTGTGTATAGGCCTACACCCACTTCTACTGTGATACTATCCCAGAAGTATGTTAACAGGGCTCAATGAAATAAAGCTTGTTATGTCGAGGGGCTATATATGAAAATGTGTACTAGCTAAATTTGTGATACATGACATAACTGATAATAGTAATATTAGTAGTAATATTGTCAGTGTAGATACATTGATGCAGTGCGTCTGTAGTTATGTTCAATAAATGTAAATAGCATGTATAACGGCTGAGGTTGACTATATTCCAAATATGTTCATTCAAAAGGCATGTATTACTTTACAACTCAAAAGGCTAATCGAGTATTGCACTGGGTGACCAATTAATGATATTTCAGAATAGATTTGGGGGTGGGAGGAGACAGGAAATGCAAAGAATGAATGTTGAATGGCTTGCATGATGCATCTTTATAAACTGTTATATAGCCCTACTATGAATTATTTGAGGGGAGAGAGGCTGCACCTAGACAGTAAGACAGACAGGGACAGGAATGGGCTGGCTAGCCAACCAGTTAGTTTTGACAAATTATCAATTGAGATTGTCTAGCTAACAGTAACTCAAAATTAGGTTGCACTGATAAGCATTCTCGGTCTCTGCTATTAAATACTCGCGAAAGATGAGACAAATGCGAGCTATATTGATAACAGATCATAGCTACTAGCTAGCTAACGCTACCCAACCTGCCATTCAATGGCGGTGGATAGACCACAACAAGCTAGCTGATTAGTGGCTAAGTTAGCAAATGTGTTTCGCTAACACTGTTTAACAGCGTTTCTGATCAAATGTTATGGTTATTTTACTAGCCATATAGTTAGCTATGTTATTGTTAGTTAGCTCCGATGGTGCTTCTAGATATGACAAGAACCTAAATAAACTATCATTAATGTTAGCTAGCAAGTCAACCATAAAAACGCAGTTGGCTAGCAAATGTCCAAGACACATTTCGCTAGAGAATTAGCTGACCAAACAGCTGTATTTAGCGACATACTGGACAATTGTGTAAAAACTAGAACAATTATTGGAATCAGAATCCGAAATATTGCATGCTAACCAAGCATCGCATGCGATTACTTGTGCTGTGCACTGTTAAGCTAAAATAACGCGACTACTGTAGCACCGAACCCGCCATCTCGAGCTACAACTGTAACAATACATAACAGGCCTAGCGGCCTACATCAACACCAACGCTATTGCTGCATTATCTCGACTTATTCTCGGTGTGCGCAAAGTGTACTATCGTCAAAAATGCCAAATATTCTTTTTTTTCGTTTTCTCATCGGTATCTAAAACAATGTGCATCTTTTCGCCCCTATGCTGCCGGGTTTGTTGGTGCGGCTGCGCCGGGGCTGAAATAGCTGGAGATTGCGCGGTAGGGCACTAACCTCAGAGCGGCTGCGCTACTTCGGGCCTGCGCCGTACGATGGGCCTGGGAATCCGAGCTCTAATGGAGGACAAAGAACAGCCAGCCCGAAAACACACCGAAGCTGAAGCTCGGCGGTCCCGCTGATCTACCAGAACACCGGGCTAACCACGCCCCTTTCCAGTTAAAGATCACCGGCAAAAGTAGACTTTTCTTATTTGATAAAAAGTTAAACATATAGCAAATATTGTTCAGTATTCATTCGATATAATCCATATAGCTATGTTTATTTTGTCCGCAAAAAAATATACAGTATCGCCAACCCCCCCCTGAAATAAGTAGTTGTTTTTATAAACATCGCGAGCAAAAACAATACACGCAATTTGAATGTCATACCTACTGTACAAAATAGGATAATATCTTCTTTCTAATGATGTCAACTTTAAACAGCTGCTCGTATCGACAATGTGTTTAGAGTTACCTTTCTAGCTAATAGTCTTTGTTATAGTTTACAGGTCTTCTTCCAATTAGTGTGGGGAGGTCATGGAAAAATTACAAAATCTATTAATTTTAAAATGTTGATTACTTCTTGCGATTATCATTCACCTGATGATAAGACAAGACGTGGAAAACATTTTTGCTAAGGTATTATAACGACTCTGGGTTTGCGGATATTCCCGTATGTTTAGTTACTGGTTTGCCTGGAGGGGGGTCCCTGGGCAAGAAAAGGTTGAAGATCCCTGGCCTTGATTAATGTAATATTTTGGGAGGTCCAAACGGGATGACGCCATTTCAATCTGAAACAGGTTTGCCAGAGTCGTTATTCTTCTTTAAACATTTGACTTTTGCCTAAATTGGGTTATTTGAATCAAATTGCATTGTTTTATCTGGTTGACAACATTGATTTGTGAACAATTATTGTTTACATTTACATTTACATTTAAGTCATTTAGCAGACGCTCTTATCCAGAGCGACTAACAAATTGGTGAATTCACCTTCTGACATCCAGATTCACCTTCTGACATCCAGTATAGTATATGTATGTATAGTATAGTATAGTCACTTTACTCCTACCTACATGTACAAATTACCTCGAATAACCTGTACCCCTGCACATTGACTCGGTACCGATACTCTCTGTATATAGCCTCGTTATTGTTATTTTATTGTGTTACTTTTTAACATTTATTTTTGTACTTTTTTTAATTTAGTAAATATTTTCTTAACTCTATTTCTTTAACTGCATTGTTAGTTAAGGGCTTGTAAGTAAGAATTTCACGGTAAGGTCTACCTGTTTCTATTGTAGTCTAATTCAATACAATGACTCTTTTGACAACAAAATTGTTAATAAGGTTATACTAAATATGGCATAGCACAGTAGCCTACTGTGCTAAAAAAGCCTGATTCAAAGGGGAAATGTAACACTAGCCCTGTTTATCAAGGGGAAATGTAACACTAGCCCTGTTTATCAAGGGGAAATGTAACACTAGCCCTGTTTATCAAGGGGAAATGTAACACTAGCCCTGTTTATCAAGGGGAAATGTAACACTAGCCCTGTTTATCAAGGGGAAATGTAACACTAGCCCTGTTTATCAAGGGGAAATGTAACACTAGCCCTGTTTATCAAGGGGAAATGTAACACTAGCCCTGTTTATCAAGGGGAAATGTAACACTAGCCCTGTTTATCAAGGGGAAATGTAACACTAGCCCTGTTTATCAAGGGGAAATGTAACACTAGCCCTGTTTATCAAGGGGAAATGTAACACTAGCCCTGTTTATCAAGGGGAAATGTAACACTAGCCCTGTTTATCAAGGGGAAACTAGCCCTGTTTACACTAGCCCTGTTTATCAAGGGGAAATGTAACACTAGCCCTGTTTATCAAGGGGAAATGTAACACTAGCCCTGTTTATCAAGGGGAAATGTAACACTAGCCCTGTTTATCAAGGGGAAATGTAACACTAGCCCTGTTTATCAAGGGGAAATGTAACACTAGCCCTGTTTATCAAGGGGAAATGTAACACTAGCCCTGTTTATCAAGGGGAAATGTAACACTAGCCCTGTTTATCAAGGGGAAATGTAACACTAGCCCTGTTTATCAAGGGGGGAAATGTAACACTAGCCCTGTTTATCAAGGGGAAATGTAACACTAGCCCTGTTTATCAAGGGGAAATGTAACACTAGCCCTGTTTATCAAGGGGAAATGTAACACTAGCCCTGTTTATCAAGGGGAAATGTAACACTAGCCCTGTTTATCAAGGGGAAATGTAACACTAGCCCTGTTTATCAAGGGGAAATGTAACACTAGCCCTGTTTATCAAGGGGAAATGTAACACTAGCCCTGTTTATCAAGGGGAAATGTAACACTAGCCCTGTTTATCAAGGGGAAATGTAACACTAGCCCTGTTTATCAAGGGGAAATGTAACACTAGCCCTGTTTATCAAGGGGAAATGTAACACTAGCCCTGTTTATCAAGGGGAAATGTAACACTAGCCCTGTTTATCAAGGGGAAATGTAACACTAGCCCTGTTTATCAAGGGGAAATGTAACACTAGCCCTGTTTATCAAGGGGAAATGTAACACTAGCCCTGTTTATCAAGGGGAAATGTAACACTAGCCCTGTTTATCAAGGGGAAATTAAATACAACTTGGGTAAAGCCAAGCAAATGTCAAAAGGCCTCCTGCTTCTACTACAGTTAATATGGTACAAAACCTATGCTTGCTGCTACCACAGTTAATACGGTACAAAACCGACTTCTGCTATTACAGTTAACATGGTACACAACCTACTGCTGCTTCTGCAATTAATATGGTACATTACCTACCCTGCTGCTACTACAGTTAAAATGGTACATAACCTACTTCTGCTGCTATTACAGTTAATATGGTAGATAACCTACTGCTGCTACTACAATTAATATGGTAGATAACCTACTGCTGCTATTACAGTTAATATGGTAGATAACCTACTTCTGCTGCTACAGTTAATATGGTAGATACTCTACTTCTGCTGCTACAGTTAATATGGTAGATACTCTACTTCTGCTGCTACAGTTAATATGGTAGATAACCTACTGCTGCTGCTACAGTTAATATAGTAGATAACCTACTGCTGCTGCTACAGTTAATATAGTAGATAACCTACTGCTGCTGCTACAGTTAATATGGTAGATCACCTACTGCTGCTACAGTTAATATGGTAGATCACCTACTGCTGCTGCTACAGTTAATATGGTAGATCACCTACTGCTGCTGCTACAGTTAATATGGTAGATCACCTACTGCTGCTGCTACAGTTAATATGGTAGATAACCTACTGCTGCTGCTACAGTTAATATAGTAGATAACCTACTGCTGCTGCTACAGTTAATATGGTAGATAACCTACTGCTGCTGCTACAGTTAATATGGTAGATCACCTACTGCTGCTACAGTTAATATGGTAGATCACCTACTGCTGCTGCTACAGTTAATATGGTAGATCACCTACTGCTGCTGCTACAGTTAATATGGTAGATCACCTACTGCTGCTGCTACAGTTAATATGGTAGATCACCTACTGCTGCTACTACAGTTAATATGGTAGATCACCTACTGCTGCTGCTACAGTTAATATGGTAGATAACCTACTGCTGCTGCTACAGTTAATATGGTAGATAACCTACTGCTGCTGCTACAGTTAATATGGTAGATAACCTACTGCTGCTGCTACAGTTAATATGGTAGATCACCTACTGCTGCTGCTACAGTTAATATGGTAGATCACCTACTGCTGCTGCTACAGTTAATATGGTAGATCACCTACTGCTGCTGCTACAGTTAATATGGTAGATCACCTACTGCTGCTGCTACAGTTAATATGGTAGATCACCTACTGCTGCTGCTACAGTTAATATGGTAGATCACCTACTGCTGCTGCTACAGTTAATATGGTAGATCACCTACTGCTGCTGCTACAGTTAGTTAATATGGTAGATAACCTACTGCTGCTGCACAGTTAATATGGTAGATAACCTACTGCTGCTGCTACAGTTAATATGGTAGATAACCTACTGCTGCTGCTACAGTTAATATGGTAGATAACCTACTGCTGCTACAGTTAATATGGTAGATCACCTACTGCTGCTGCTACAGTTAATATGGTAGATAACCTACTGCTGCTGCTACAGTTAATATGGTAGATCAACCTACTGCTGCTGCTACAGTTAATATGGTAGATCACCTACTGCTGCTGCTACAGTTAATATGGTAGATAACCTACTGCTGCTGCTACAGTTAATATGGTAGATCACCTACTGCTGCTGCTACAGTTAATATGGTAGATAACCTACTGCTGCTGCTACAGTTAATATGGTAGATAACCTACTGCTGCTGCTACAGTTAATATGGTAGATAACCTACTGCTGCTGCTACAGTTAATATGGTAGATTAATATGGTAGACCTACTGCTGCTGCTACAGTTAATATGGTAGATCACCTACTGCTGCTGCTACAGTTAATATGGTAGATCCCTACTGCTGCTACAGTTAATATGGTAGATAACCTACTGCTGCTACAGTTAATATGGTAGATAACCTACTGCTGCTACTACAGTTAATATGGTAGATAACCTACTGCTGCTGCTACAGTTAATATGGTAGATAACCTACTGCTGCTGCTACAGTTAATATGGTAGATCACCTACTGCTGCTGCTACAGTTAATATGGTAGATCACCTACTGCTGCTACTACAGTTAATATGGTACACAACCTGCTCCTGCTCCTATTCTTTATTTTACATGAGTTATTCCCTAATGAAGGCTAATGGTAATTGGCTAAAAATGCCTAGAAACTAGTTTACTGTACATGTAAAAATAGGCTTACCAGAAACATTGGCTCAACTTAAAATAATATATTTACTCTTTTACTTCTTTACAAATTTAGTTTGACAAATTTAGGGTCAACATGCTAAAACCAATAACTGCCATGATTTTGAACCCACTGAAGAGATCAACTTTTTCACCGTCCCAAAGCAGCCTCACAACTGAGCGTTGCTATTCTTTACCTTGCCCACAAAAGGGCAGTGTTGCATCACTAATCACTTCATGAGTCCAGCGTCTCCACTTCACAATAACAGGAGATGGCAGTAAAGGACCATTGAACCTGTCTCTCCGCAGGTGCCTTGGCATCCATTCCAGATGATGGATGTTTTACATTAGTATGTGATGACAACAACGTATGTTTGTGTCCCACTAAATGTCAGCAAGTATCATATTCAAAAGCCGATGCAGGCCTCATAGTTTGTCTCAACGTTTCACAGCCCCCAAACTGTGACCTTCGCGCCTCTTCGCCCCCTCCCCATCTCACATCACAGTAGTAGACCTATAGGGACACATGTACAGTAGGCTATTCAGGACTGGAACTAAATGGCATATTCAGTTGAAACCTAAGTAGTGTAAGAGATAGAATATACTGTCAAATGTGTATCTGTAAAATATGACACTAAAAATCCATTACACCTTTTCGACTGAGATCAACCAACACAGAAATTCGGGCACACAACGTCTGTCTGTCATAGCTCAAAGTCACACCTGAAGTGAAGGTATGACACTTAAGAATGAGCCATGTCCTCGTCACTAACCATTCTGTCCCTGTACCCATCCCCTTCCGCTGGGCTGTGGTGGGGAGGTGTAGATAAGCCCTGCAGCCTGGGGGGCTGGGATCAATAAGAGCTGTAATTGCTTAGCTGGAAGTGAGGATAATTGTAGGTAATTGTGTGGGCCAGTAGCTGAGCAGGGGCGAGGTGAGGAGGGGGAGGACGGAGAAAGGAGAGGAAGGAGAGGCTTTGGGGTTAATGGGTCCTAGGCTAGCCTATGTCTCTGTCTGTCTCTGTCTGTGTGTCTGGCTGCATGTCTATCTATCTGTCTGTTTGGCTGCTTGTATGTATGTCTGTCTGTCTGTTTGGCTGCTTGTATGTATGTCTGTCTGTCTGGCTGGCTGGCTGCTTGTCTGTCTGTGTATGTGTGGCTGGCTGGCCGTCTGGCTCTGTCCATCTGTCTGTCTTACTGTCTGTTTGAGGCTCGCCCAGTGGGGGTTGAATGTCCACAGGAGGTATAGCCTCTAAAATCTCTGTCTATCTCGGGCTCTCAGTTTCTCTCACTAACCACATGAACATGTTTTCATGTGCACACTATTCCAGATAGTAGCTCATATCCCACTTAAGGTCTTATTTAGGATAAGCTGTTTCCATGCATCTTTGATATCCCACTCACGAGTATCCATGTAACCATGAATAAACAGAATATTGTTCATTTAAGTTCATATGGGTGAAATGGAATAGTAACTGAAATGTGGACACTAACTGTTAGCCTATAAACACTTACAGCTTAATATAATGTTAACTCCTGCAGAATTATGCATTTCTTGCAGTAAAATTATACAACAAATGTTAATTTTGTCTTGGGAACAGGTGTGGAGAAATATGATTTCTTTCTTTCAGCATCTCTTGACAACATGTGAATGGGCATGTAATGTGTTATCTTTGACTCTTTTATGTAAGCAGACAGTCTTATCAGAAACGTGTTTGATCATTTTCTCAACTTTTAATTTCCTTACAATGGTCAAATTGATGACATTCTACACAGGACCAATCTTTCCACTGTTTTGGAGTTATTGCCTTTTCTCCCTGGTACATAAAATAAAAATAAACATTTAGCGATGTTAAATAGATTACCAATGCATATCCATTCTATCAATATAAGACATTATTCTTGTGAGCACTACTTTATTTTGTCATCGGGCAACAAGTTATGACAGAAGAGAAGCTGCATGTATCTAACTATAGTTCACAAACAAAATGGCCTACCAAATGTCAGAAACTATAATATGACCTACCAAATGTCAGAAACTATAATATGACCTACCAAATGTCAGAAAATATAATATGACCTACCAAATGTCAGAAAATATAATATGACCTACCAAATGTCAGAAACTATAATATGACCTACCAAATGTCAGAAACTATAATATGACCTACCAAATGTCAGAAACTATAATATGACCTACCACCTACCAAATGTCAGAAAATATATAATATGACCTACCAAATGTCAGAAATTATAATATGACCTACCAAATGTCAGAAATTATAATATGACCAACCAAATGTCAGAAACTATAATATGACCTACCAAATGTCTTAAACTATAATATGACCTACCAAATGTCAGAAACTATAATATGACCTACCAAATGTCAGAAACTATAATATGACCTACAGAAACTATAATATGACCTACCAAATGTCAGAAACTATAATATGACCAACCAAATGTCAGAAACTATAATATGACCTACCAAATGTCTTAAATTATAATATGACCTACCAAATGTCAGAAATTATAATATGGCTACCAAATGTCTTAATTATAATATGACCTACCAAATGTCAGAAACTATAATATGACCTACCAAATGTCAGAAACTATAATATGACCAACCAAATGTCAGAAACTATAATATGACCTACCAAATGTCAGAAACTATAATATGACCAACCAAATGTCAGAAACTATAATATGACCTACCAAATGTCAGAAACTATAATATGACCTACCAAATGTCAGAAACTATAATATGACCTACCAAATGTCAGAAAAACTATAATATGACCTACCAAATGTCAGAAACTATAATATGACCTACCAAATGTCAGAAACTTATATATATGACCTACCAAATGTCAGAAACCATAATGTCAGAAACTATAATATGACCTACCAAATGTCTTAAATTATAATATGACCTACCAAATGTCAGAAACTATAATATGACCAACCAAATGTCAGAAACTATAATATGACCTACCAAATGTCAGAAACTATAATATGACCTACCAAATGTCAGAAACTATAATATGACCTACCAAATGTCAGAAACTATAATATGACCTACCAAATGTCAGAAACTATAATATGACCTACCAAATGTCTGAAATTATAATATGGCCTAAGAAATGTCTTAAATTATAATATGGCCTACCAAATGTCTTAAATTATAATATGACCAACCAAATGTCAGAAACTATAATATGACCTACCAAATGTCTTAAATTATAATATGACCTACCAAATGTCAGAAACTATAATATGACCTACCAAATGTCAGAAACTATAATATGACCTACCAAATGTCAGAAACTATAATATGACCTACCAAATGTCAGAAACTATAATATGACCTACCAAATGTCTGAAATTATAATATGGCCTACCAAATGTCTTAAATTATAATATGGCCTACCAAATGTCTTAAATTATAATATGACCAACCAAATGTCAGAAACTATAATATGACCTACCAAATGTCAGAAACTATAATATGACCTACCAAATGTCAGAAACTATAATATGACCTACCAAATGTCAGAAACTATAATATGACCTACCAAATGTCTGAAATATGGCCTAAGAAATGTCTTAAATTATAATATGGCCTACCAAATGTCTTAAATTATAATATGACCAACCAAATGTTAGAAACTATAATATGACCTACCAAATGTCTTAAATTATAATATGACCTACCAAATGTCAGAAACTATAATATGACCAACCAAATGTCAGAAACTTTATATGACCTACCAAATGTCAGAAACTATAATATGACCTACCAAATGTCAGAAACTATAATATGACCTACCAAATGTCAGAAACTATAATATGACCAACCAAATGTCAGAAACTATAATATGACCTACCAAATGTCTGAAATTATAATATGGCCTACCAAATGTCTTAAATTATAATATGGCCTACCAAATGTCTTAAATTATAATATGACCAACCAAATGTCAGAAACTATAATATGACCTACCAAATGTCAGAAACTATAATATGACCTACCAAATGTCAGAAACTATAATATGACCAACCAAATGTCAGAAACTATAATATGACCTACCAAATGTCAGAAACTATAATATGACCAACCAAATGTCAGAAACTATAATATGACCTACCAAATGTCTGAAATTATAATATGGCCTACCAAATGTCTTAAATTATAATATGGCCTAAAATGTCTTAAATTATAATATGACCTATGTCTGAAATTATAATATGACCAACCAAATGTCAGAAACTATAATATGACCTACCAAATGTCAGAAACTATAATATGACCAACCAAATGTCAGAAACTATAATATGACCAACCAAATGTCAGAAACTATAATATAACCTACCAAATGTCAGAAACTATAATATGACCTACCAAATGTCAGAAACTATAATATGACCTACCAAATGTCAGAAACTATAATATGACCTACCAAATGTCAGAAACTATAATATGACCTACCAAATGTCAGAAACTATAATATGACCTACCAAATATCGGATATTATAATATGACCTACCAAATATCGGATATTATAATATGACCAACCAAATGTCAGAAACTATAATATGACCTACCAAATGTCAGAAACTATAATATGACCTACCAAATGTCTGAAATTATAATATGACCTAAGAAATGTCTTAAATTATAATATGGCCTACCAAATGTCTTAAATTATAATATGACCAACCAAATGTCAGAAACTATAATATGACCTACCAAATGTCTTAAATTATAATATGACCTACCAAATGTCAGAAACTATAATATGACCTACCAAATGTCAGAAACTATAATATGACCTACCAAATGTCAGAAACTATAATATGACCTACCAAATGTCAGAAACTATAATATGACCTACCAAATGTCAGAAACTATAATATGACCTAAAATGTCAGAAACTATAATATGACCTACCAAATGTCTTAAATTATAATATGGCCTACCAAATGTCTTAAATTATAATATGACCTACCAAATGTCTTAAATTATAATATGACCTACCAAATGTCTTAAATTATAATATGACCAACCAAATGTCAGAAACTATAATATGACCAACCAAATGTCAGAAACTATAATATGACCAACCAAATGTCAGAAACTATAATATGACCTACCAAATGTCAGAAACTATAATATGACCTACCAAATGTCAGAAACTATAATATGACCTACCAAATGTCAGAAACTATAATATGACCTACCAAATGTCAGAAACTATAATATGACCTACCAAATGTCAGAAACTATAATATGACCTACCAAATGTCAGAAACTATAATATGACCTAAAATATCGGATATTATAATATGACCTACCAAATATCTATTATAATATGACCAACCAAATGTCAGAAACTATAATATGACCTACCAAATGTCAGAAACTATAATATGACCTACCAAATGTCTGAAACTATAATATAACCTACCAAATGTCTTAAATTATAATATGACCAACCAAATGTCAGAAACTATAATATGACCTACCAAATGTCTTAAATTATAATATGACCTACCAAATGTCAGAAACTATAATATGACCTACCAAATGTCAGAAACTATAATATGACCAACCAAATGTCAGAAACTATAATATGACCAACCAAATGTCAGAAACTATAATATAACCTACCAAATGTCAGAAACTATAATATGACCTACCAAATGTCGGAAGTTATAAGAAGAAAGTGTCTACATTTGGGGTGAAAGTAGCCAGTAGGCTATACAGTCCAGTACGGTCTATCAGCAAAATAAATGTTTATGGAATTATGGTGGAAGGAAGTGCGCAGGTCTACTTTTTTGACAATCAGATGAAAACATCATCACACAGCGCAACTCAGCCTGCGCAGACCATGAAAAACAACAGCTAATGGGATAAGATGTTTACATGCCACAGTATCCTATCTATGATCAGCATGTTCCAGACATGTTATCTGGGTTTATCATAACCGAGATACAAGCTTTTTCGGGTTATTGTAAACGGCATATGATGTTTACATGTGTCAACTAAAAAACAGAATACTTGAGTATCCCGAATAATAACGGGAGATTGGCGTGCATGTAAACGTGGTCACTGTCAGTCTATGTCTCGTCGCAATAACCATATGCTTATAGGATTTATTAGATAATAGCCTTACCATATGAATCGTACAGTATCTAACCTACCTACGTGCCCACTGACTACCGAGTGGCGCATCGGTATAAGGCACTGCATATCAGTGCTAAAGGCGTCACTACAGACCCTGTTTCGATTCTAGGCTGTATCGCAACCGGCCGGAGTCCCGTAAAGCGACGCACAATTGGCCCATCGTCGTTAGGGTTTGGCCAGGGTAGGTCGTCATTGTAAATATTAATTTGTTCAGAAATGACTTGCCTGGTTACATTTTTTAAAAATAGTTATGAATTAATATGAAGGCATTGTAGGGCATCTGTTCTATGAGTAGGCCGTGTATCAGGTTGTCTGCCCAGGAAATATATATATAAAACAAGCAGGATCCCAACAAGTTGACCATTTATGCAGTCTTCCGATAGCACCTCCCAGGACCTTAGATGAGATTCGAATTCAAAGTCAAGTTTGATTCCCACGGCTTTCGAGGAGCAGGTGCAATGACATCCCCTTGATGAACAACAGGGGGCAGTAAAGCACCACATATAAAACGAAATAAAATGCTGAGTGGGAACAACTGAAATAGCATCTCTGAAGAGTCATACTCACTTATTTGAAACATGAATATTTGCGTGCAATTTTACTTTGAGAATAATTACAGATTGTTGTAATCGCTGTCGAGGTCATTGTGACCATGTTCGAGGAGTTGTATTGCTTTGCAAAAATAACTTATTGTTGGATCTTGCAGAATGTACAGCCTCTGTACTGAGTGACTTCCATTTGTTGCATAATTTTTCACCTTCTATTTGATCTATCTGTTGCCCATAAGCAGGGCGTTCTTAACACATCCACAGTGTAACTGTTAAAAAGAAAGATATCCAATCAACACAGTAGGATGGGCTATTCTGGATAGGCAAATGTCTCAATGTATTTCAGGTGGCTGTAGTTTATCCACTCTACATCAGTTTGCATGGGTTTTACAGTGTAGCTTTAGGTATATTGTTATAGTGTTACATCACATTATTATTGAGCTTTTTCATTTTATTTTATTTCAGATGCTACAGCATCATCCTCAGACAATTGCTTTCATTTTTGGTCTAATTCCTTTTTCTTGAAAAAAGGCTTAAAATAAAGTTTTAAATCCTGGTCATGTGACACAATTAACCCAAACACAGGAAATCTAGGTCATGTGACATGATTAACCAAAACACAGGAAATCCAGATCATGTGACATGATTAACCCAAACACAGGAAATCCAGATCATGTGACATGATTAACCCAAACACAGGAAATTCAGATCATGTGACATGATTAACCCAAACACAGGAAATCCAGATCATGTGACATGATTAACCCAAACACAGGAAATCCAGATGAGACAGTTGAATGGGAGATAGGATGGGTCGATGGAGAGGTGAACGCATGGTGGATAGATGGACACACCGATAGACAAATGAGTGGACGGAGGATGGATATGCCATTGATCATCCTCTGCACCAGGGACAGCATTTCCAGACGGCTGCTCCACTTCAAAGTGTTCCTACCTGCTCAGCGTTGAAAGACAAACTCTATTTAACTATCAAGTTTGTCTCCTTTAACCCTACGTGGACACCTGTAACATCTCTATGTTGATGTCTAACATCTAACGCTATAAGGACGGATGTGGCCATTCACGAGTGGCCATGGAATTTGAGTCGTCAGAATAGAAACACAATGTTCCCCAGTGACATTAGCTATCACTATGAGTGAGGAAGGGAGAAATAGCTGCATCAAAGAATCTAATGTTATTGTTTTCTGTGGTAACCTCTTGCTAGGTGAGATTCCTCTCTGTCATCATCTCTAATCTCCATGTCTCTTTTTCTCCCTCTCTCTGTTTCACGTCTCCTTCCTCACTCAGACAGAAGGCCTTGGCATGGAACTCATAGAGAAAATATTTTTCCAATCAGAAAGGACGAGCGAGAGAGAGAGCTGGAGAGAGGTTTGTATCTCACGTATTTGTTATGCACTACCAAGTCAAAGCCCTGCCTTTATCCGCCACAAACACACACCTCCTGTTGTCAATGGAAACAGGGAGGACTGGAAGAGAGGGAGCTGGACATGGAAATAGAGAGAAGGAGAGAGAGAGAGAGAGAGGAGAGGGGATGAAGGAGAGGGACAAACAGCTATTAAGTGCATCTATAGCCCTCTGTTAGGGTTACATCCTTCAGGCGATGTTCTCCTGTTAAATGGCAATGTCATGTAGAGAATGAACTCCACTTACAGATTCATGATAGTATTTATCAGAGGCAGGTCTTGTGGAGGGATGGAGGGAAGAAAGCCAGTATGCCATGATCCCATGTATACTGAACAACAATCTAAACGCAATTTCAAAGATTTGACTGAGTTACAGTTCACACAAGGAAATCAGTCAATTGAAATGTATTAATCAGGCCCTAATCTATGGATTTCACGTTACTAGGCAGGGGTGCAGCTACTCACTGGGGAGCCAGACCCAGCCAATCAGAATGAATTTATCCACAAAAAAGGGCTTTATTAAAGACAAAAATACTCCTCAGCAAAACAAAAAAAACGACAATCCCGCAGGTGAAGAAGCTGGATGTGGAGGTCCTGGGCTGGCGTGGTTACATATGGTCTGTGGATGTGGAGGTCCTGGGCTGGCGTGGTTACATATGGTCTGTGGATGTGGAGGTCCTGGGCTGGCGTGGTTACATATGGTCTGTGGATGTGGAGGTCCTGGGCTGGCGTGGTTACATATGGTCTGTGGATGTGGAGGTCCTGGGCTGGCGTGGTTACATATGGTCTGTGGATGTGGAGGTCCTGGGCTGGCGTGGTTACATATGGTCTGTGGATGTGGAGGTCCTGGGCTGGCGTGGTTACATATGGTCTGTGGATGTGGAGGTCCTGGGCTGGCGTGGTTACATATGGTCTGTGGATGTGGAGGTCCTGGGCTGGCGTGGTTACATATGGTCTGTGGATGTGGAGGTCCTGGGCTGGCGTGGTTACATATGGTCTGTGGATGTGGAGGTCCTGGGCTGGCGTGGTTACATATGGTCTGTGGATGTGGAGGTCCTGGGCTGGCGTGGTTACATATGGTCTGTGGATGTGGAGGTCCTGGGCTGGCGTGGTTACATATGGTCTGTGGATGTGGAGGTCCTGGGCTGGCGTGGTTACATATGGTCTGTGGATGTGGAGGTCCTGGGCTGGCGTGGTTACATATGGTCTGTGGATGTGGAGGTCCTGGGCTGGCGTGGTTACATATGGTCTGTGGATGTGGAGGTCCTGGGCTGGCGTGGTTACATATGGTCTGTGGATGTGGAGGTCCTGGGCTGGCGTGGTTACATATGGTCTGTGGATGTGGAGGTCCTGGGCTGGCGTGGTTACATATGGTCTGTGGATGTGGAGGTCCTGGGCTGGCATGGTCTGTGGTTGTGAGACTGGTTGGACGTACTGCCAAATTCTCTAAAACAACTTTGAAAGCAGCTTATGGTAGAGAAATTAACATTCAATTATCTGGCAACAGCTCTGGTGGACATTCTTGCAGTCAGCATGCCAATTACAAGCTCCCTCAAAACCTGAGACATATGTGGCATTGTGTGACAAAAATTTTAGAGTGTCCTTTTATTATCCAGAGCACAAGGTGAACTTGTATAATCAGCTACTTGATATGCCACACCTGTTAGGTGGATGGATTATCTTGGCAAGAGAGAAATAAGCTTTTTGTGAGTATGGAACATTTCTGAGATCTTTTATTTCAGCTCATGAAACATGGGACCAACACTTTACATGTTGCGTTGATATTTTTGTTCAGTTGTGTTTTCCAAAAACACCTTGCAGGTTTTTACTTAAATGTTAAGGGCAAGTAGCAAGGAGGTGGTCTGGAGGGAAAGGGGGATGGCGGAATAGAGAGGGAAAAGAGAGCCAGATTGCCGTGATACTATTTTACAAAAACACCTCCCAGATGTTCCCACCTGGCACCTGCTCCAAAATGTCTGGCCGCCAAACAAGTGGTTGGACGGAGCTAAAAGGGGCACGCTCTGTCTCCACAGTGAACTCTTCATTTAAGGCCTTGGAGAGGGGACCAGAGCGCCCCTGACACGGGTGTCACTGCTGCGACCATTGCTCAAGAGGGTGACATTTTCAGCTGTGCAGGTGTAATGACGGAGCACGGTGGAAAGTGGGAAACTAACCAGGGGAATAACAGAAAGAAAGGAGGAGGGAGAACTAACAGAGTGTAGATGCCAACACCTCACTCTCTCACACACCTATCCCAGCCTGCTCTCCTCTCCTTCAGTGGCTGACACTAACAGTGGTTTATGGGGCTCTGCTCCTGTCTCAGAGGGCGACTTTGGGATTAGACCACTCGTCCCCCATCCCTCCATTCCCATGAAGAGATTGAGGCTATAATCCAGTGGTGTGTTCTGCTGCATGTGTGTTAAACTTACATCATCACCCAGATACGTTGTAAACGTGTTGTGTTAACAACTTCTAACGTGTTTGAGATGCTCAAAAAGTTTAGTTAGCCTTGTAAGGCATCCTCTTATTTACCGATTAACTCTCAGAAAATGTTATTAGTCACAAACTACACAGGCACAAGCACTGTGACCTTGGCACTCATCATCGAAAAATGCATAATAACAGCCCGATAATAGATTTACTTGCCAACTCCTATTTTGACTCAAGTTTTGACTCGAGTGTCACATAATTTTAAATGTAGAAGAAACTGTTGTTTTGACACCCATGGCTCCTCGTTGCTTAACGGAGAAATATTTAGCAGTTTGACTTAATGAGCTTCATTAAATGATGACTCATACGCCTATGAGGTTGAATGGCTCTTATTTCCATATTTTCCCCTCTTTTTTTACGCTGGTAATCCATCTTCTCTGTTTTTCAGAGTTCTGACAGTGTCTGGCCAAATCCTTTAAAAAATAAATGCTGTTTGATCGTGTTAGTTTTTTTAATAAACACATGATTCAACACAAAGGCTCCATGGCACGACAAGTATCCTAGTGGTTAGATTGGTGAGCCAGCAACCGGAGGGTTGCCAGTTTGAATCCTGGGTCTGACTGTAAAAATGTGGTGGGAAGTGAGCTGGTAACTGCCCAGTGTGGCAGCCTCCTGCACCAAAAAACGGTATATACACTGAGTGTAGAAAACATTAGGAACACCTTCCGAATATTGAGTTGCACCCCCTTTTGTCCTCGGAACAGCCTCAATTCGTTGGGGCAGGGATTCTAGGTGTCAAAAGCGTTCCACAGGGATGCTGGCCCATGTTGACTCCAATGTTTCCCACAGTTGTGTCAAGTTGGCTGGATGTTCTTTGGGTGGTGGACCATTCTTGATACACACGGGAAACTGTCGAGTGTGAAAAATCAAATCAAATGTATTTATATAGCCCTTCGTACATCAGCTGATATCTCAAAGTGCTGTACAGAAACCCAGCCTAAAACCCCAAACAGCAAGCAATGCAGGTGTAGAAGCACGGTGGCTAGGAAAAACTCCCTAGAAAGGCCAAAATCTAGGAAGAAACCTAGAGAGGAACCAGGCTATGTGGGGTGGCCAGTCCTCTTCTGGCTGTGCCGGGTGGAGATTATAACAGTACATGGCCAAGATGTTCAAATGTTCATAAATGACCAGCATGGTCAAATAATAATAATCACAGGCAGAACAGTTGAAACTGGAGCAGCAGCACGGCCAGGTGGACTGGGGACAGCAAGGAGTCATCATGTCAGGTAGTCCTGAGGCATGGACCTTGGGCTCAGGTCCTCAGAGAGAGAGAAAGAAAGAAAGAATTAGAGAGAGCATACTTAAATTCACACAGGACACCAGATAGGACAGGAGAAGTACTCTAGATATAACAAACTGACCCTAGCCCCCCGACACATAAACTACTGCAGTATAAATACTGGAGGCTGAGACAGGAGGGGTCAGGAGGCACTGTGGCCCCATCCGATGACACCCCCGGACAGGGCCAAACAGGAAGGATATAACCCCACCCACTTTGCCAAAGCACAGCCCCCACACCACTAGAGGGATATCTTCAACCAGCAACTTACCATCCTGAGACAAGGCCGAGTATAGCCCACAAAGATCTCCGCCACAGCACAACCCAAGGGTGACTCAACCCACTCAAAAACCCAGCAGCGTTGCAGTTCTTGACACACTCAAACCAGTGTTACTGGGTGGAAACTACCAGTGTAATGGCTGTTCTCAATGTAATGGCACTTATATATGTAGATCCATTAAACACCCCCAAACAGGGAAACAGATCCCAATCAAAGGAGTTATCACATGCTTCACTAAGACAGTTATTTATCTTATAACTTGTCCTTGTGGTAAATATTATATAGGTAAAACAGCGCAAATTAAATTTCAGAGTATCGTAGCACCATTAGGTGCAAAAACTCGACTTACCCAGTTGCAGCCCACCTTTTGGAAGCAAACCACTCGATTTCGTCCCTACGTTATATCGACATCGAACATGTCCCCCTCCCTAGGAGATTGGGTGATCTCAACAATTTATTGTTAAAACGAGAGCCTGGCTTTGATATGAAGCCATTATTGTGATTATTGTGATTTTGCTATTGTAAATGTTTGTAGGCCTACGCAGCCATGATCGTATGCTCTCATTCATGTTTTTGGCATGTTATTTTTATATCTGAAGATTAACCAATGATATCAGGCCACACCCGGCCATGATTACAGACACCTGTGTGTGTCCTTTGACACTATATAAACTAGTCAACCCGCAGTGTTTGCCATTATACCCTGATGAAGACAGCTTGTCCATCGAAACGTTGGTTATTAAATTATTACATCTGAGCTCCTAGAGTGTGCGGCTCTCCTTTAACTTTTCAAGTGTTCTACTCCGCTAGCCAGCACCTTGTCTGAATAGGACTTCTAATCCGCTAGCCAGCACCTTGTCTGAATAGGTCTTCTAATCCGCTAGCCAACACCTCGTCTGAATAGATGTTCTACTCCGCTAGCCAGCACCTCGTCTGAATAGGTGTTCTAATCCACTAACCAGCACCTCATCTGAATAGGTGTTCTACTCCGCTAGCCAGCACCTCGTCTGAATAGGTGTTCTACTCCGCTAGCCAGCACCTCGTCTGAATAGGTGTTCTACTCCGCTAGCCAGCACCTCGTCTGAATAGGTGTTCTAATCCACTAACCAGCACCTCATCTGAATAGGTGTTCTAATCCACTAACCAGCACCTCGTCTGAATAGGTTCTACTCCGTCTGAATAGGCTGAATAGGTGTTCTCCGCTAGCCAGCACCTCGTCTGAATAGGTGTTCTCCCGCTAGCCAACACCTCGTCTGAATAGATGTTCTACTCCGCTAGCCAGCACCTCGTCTGAATAGGTGTTCTAATCCACTAACCAGCACCTCATCTGAATAGGTGTTCTAATCCACTAACCAGCACCTCATCTGAATAGGTGTTCTACTCCGCTAGCCAGCACCTTGTCTGAATAGGTGTTCTACTCCGCTAGCCAGCACCTCGTCTGAATAAGTGTTCTACTCCGCTAGCCAGCACCTCATCTGAATAGGTGTTCTACTCCGCTAGCCAGCACCTCGTCTGAATAGGTGTTCTACTCCGCTAGCCAGCACCTCGTCTGAATAGGTGTTCTACTCCGCTAGCCAGCACCTCGTCTGAATAGGTGTTCTACTCCGCTAGCCAGCACCTCGTCTGAATCTGAATGGGTGTTCTACTCCGCTTCGTCTGAATAGGTGTTCTACTCCGCTAGCCAGCACCTCGTCTGAATAGGTGTTCTACTCCGCTAGCCAGCACCTCGTCTGAATGGGTGTGCGTTTCTGTTTGTGCAGTCATGTTCTTGTGCAGCACACAGTGAATAGGTGTTCTACTCCGCTAGCCAGCACCCGTCTGAATAGGATGCTAGCCAGCACCTTCTGAATAGGTGTTCTACTCCGCTAGCCAGCACCTCGTCTGAATAATAGCTGACCTCGTCTGAATGCTGGAGAGCACCTCGTCTGAATAGAGGAAAAAAGTATGACCAGCTCTTGTTTTTAAAGGTCAGGACATAGAAGAGGTGTGTTTGCTGCTGTCCTTTCTCTAATTGTCTGTCCGGGGCCTACGTGTTCTGCTTGACTAAAACGTCCATTGATTCGCAGTCATTTGCACACCAGGGTTATTGCTTCACTTGTAGGGATGGGGAGAGGCAGAGAAGGAAGCTGCGATGGAGGGATGGGGAGAGGGAGAGAAGGAAGCTGTAATGGAGAGATAGAGAGAGGGAGAGAAGGAAGCTGCGATGGAGGGATGGGGAGAGGGAGAGAAGGAAGCTGTAATGGAGAGATAGAGAGAGGGTGAGAAGGAAGGAAGGCTGCGGGATGGAGGGATGGGGAGAGGGAGAGAAGGAGGGAGGGATGGGGAGAGGGAAGAAGCGATAGAGGGAGGGAGAGGGAGAGAAGGAAGCTGCGATGGAGGGATGGGGAGGAAGAGGGAGAGATGGAGGGATGGAAGAGAAGGAAGTTGTGATGGAGGGATGGGGAGAGGGGAGGGAGAGAAGGAAGCTGCGATGGAGGAGGAGGGATGGGGAGAGAGGGAGAGAAGGAAGGGATGCGATGGAGGGATGGGGAGAGGGAGAGAAGGAAGGGATGGGGAGAGAGGAGAGAAGATGGAGGGATGGGGAGAGGGGAGAGAAGGAAGCTGGAGGGATGGAGGGATGGGGAGAGGGAGAGAAGGAAGCTGCGATGGAGGGATGGGGAGAGGGAGAGAAGGAAGCTGCGATGGAGGGATGGGGAGAGGGAGAGAAGGAAGCTGCGATGGAGAGATAGAGAGAGGGAGAGAAGGAAGCTGCGATGGAGGGATGGGGAGAGAGGGAGAGAAGGAAGCTGCGATGGAGGGATGGGGAGAGGGAGAGAAGGAAGCTGTGATGGAGGGATGGGGAGAGGGAGAGAAGGAAGCTGCGATGGAGGGATGGGGAGAGAGGGAGAGAAGGAAGCTGTAATGGAGAGATAGAGAGAGGGAGAGAAGGAAGCTGCGATGGAGGGATGGGGAGAGGGAGAGAAGGAAGCTGCGATGGAGAGATAGAGAGAGGGAGAGAAGGAAGCTGAGGAGGGAGGGAGAGGGAGAGAAGGAAGCTGCGATGGAGGGATGGGGAGAGGGAGAGAAGGAAGCTGCGATGGAGGGATGGGGAGAGGGAGAGAAGGAAGCTGCGATGGAGAGATAGAGAGAGGGAGAGAAGGAAGCTGCGATGGAGGGATGGGGAGAGGGAGAGAAGGAAGCTGCGATGGAGCGAGATGAGAGAGGGAGAGAAGGAAGCTGCGATGGAGGGATGGGGAGAGAGGGAGAGAAGGAAGATGGATGGAGGGATGGGGAGAGAGGGAGAGAAGGAAGCTGTGATGGAGGGATGGGGAGAGGGAGAGAAGGAAGCTGCGATGGAGGGATGGGGAGAGGGAGAGAAGGAAGCTGCGATGGAGGGATGGGGAGAGAGGGAGAGAAGGAAGCTGTGATGGAGGGATGGGGAGAGGGAGAGAAGGAAGCTGTGATGGAGGGATGGGGAGAGGGAGAGAAGGAAGCTGTGATGGAGGGATGGGGAGAGGGAGAGAAGGAAGCTGTGATGGAGGGATGGGGAGAGGGAGAGAAGGAAGCTGTGATGGAGGGATGGGGAGAGGGAGAGAAGGATAGGGAGGGGTGTGTTCTGGCATGCCACCCTGTCTCACTACGACACCTGAGATGGTGTTCTGATAGTCAATGGAAAGTGTTTGCATTATAGATCAAGTACAGCATGTAGCGTAGTGCAGTACAGATAGGTACTCAAGCACCTGACTTCCTTTATGAATCCATACCAGCCAAAATGTAGATTGCTGTAATGAAATGGTAACGATTCCCAATTTGATCGTTGTTGTCCATAGCTGGCTTACATTACAGTGTAAAATGTTCAGTGTCTCTTGAATATCATATGAAATACTTGTGATCCAGGCAGAAGGTTCATGCTATGTAATGTACTGTGTGTATCTATCAAAGACAGACCACAACCTCTAGAATATGTCATGTGATGCTCAAGCAGCAACTGTATTACATGGAAATGAAACATCTAGAAGACATTGTAGATTCAACTTATCAACAGTCATTGATACAACTAGTTTGAGTGCAAGACATGACCTTGATAATTGAGAACTCAGAACGTAAGACAAAACATTCTGTTATGGTGTCCTTCAACATTGGAATGCAGCCAGATACTCAGTAGGTTTGAGGACCTCTCCCGCTAATGTTATACGACCCTTGACCTCTCATCTTCAAGGACCTTCTTTAACGAGACACACTTCCTCCCCCTGGGCCGAGCAGGTTGTCGGGGTCCGTGGGAGGTGTAGAGGTACAACATGTGAGTGTCGGCGTCCACCAGCAACTTCATCATTGTTGTTGTAGTATTTATCAACTCCACCATCATCACCATCATCACCACCCCCATCATCACCATCACCAACCCCATCAATCACCATCATCATCATCATCATCATCATCATCATCATCATCATCATCATCACCACCATCACCAACCCCATCATCATCACCACCATCATCACCATCACCAACCCCATCACCATCATCACCATCACCATCACCAACCCCATCATCACCACCATCATCACCAACCCCATCATCACCACCATCATCATCGTCATCACCACCATCACCAACCCCATCATCACCACCATAATCATCATCATCATCATCATCATCAACACCATCATCATCATCATCATCATCACCACCATCATCACCACCACCATCATCACCAACCCCATCATCACCATCACCAACCCCATCACCATCATCATCATCATCATCACCACCACCATCACCATCATCACCACCGTCACCAACCCCATCATCACCACCATCATCATCATCATCATCATCATCACCATCATCACCACCACCATCATCACCAACCCCATCATCACCATCACCAACCCCACCACCATCACCACCACCATCATCATCATCACCATCATCACCACCACCATCACCATCATCATCACCACCACCACCAAACCCATCATCATTACCATCACCACCACCACCACCACCACCACCACCACCATCATCACCAACCCCATCACCATCACCATCACCACCACCATCACCATCACCACCATCATCATCATCACCACCCCACCATCATCACCATCATCATCATCATCATCATCATCATCATCATCATCATCATCATCACCACCACCACCATCATCATCACCATCATTGCCATCACCAACCCCATCATCACCATCACCACCACCATCATCATCATCACCATCAACCATCATCATCCCCATCAGAGGGTTTCTCAATGAGAGTCTTTGTCTCTGAAAGTGCTGTCTGTCTGTAACTGTGTCTCCAGCAGGAGGGCCTACTGCCCATCGTCAGGAGAATGTCTACATTTCACAGGTCCATGTTACAGCTCATGGTGACAGCTCATTTTTTTCATGGCCTGGAAGAGGAGGTTGAGTCTCTGACTTAGGTTATGTAAACTGCCTAATGTATGTTGGCAGTCTTCATTTGCCTGCTTGCTTCTCAACATCATAAGTGATTATAATCATTTTGCTTTGGTGCAGATGCATGACGTGTGTGTGTGTGTGTGTGTGTGTGTGTGTGTGTGTGTGTGTGTGTGTGTGTGTGTGTGTGTGTGTGTGTGTGTGTGTGTGTGAAGCTCTATGTGAGAAAGTGAGTGTGTGTCCACGTGTATGTGTGTGTGCCAGCATGCATGCCGTGTGTGCTCAGGAAGGTGCCTGTAATAACTGGAGTGTAATACATGTGAATTCCCCCTCGCCTCCATGATTGATGTCACCATAACCCCCTCTCTCATATACCAGTCTGGCGTTGCATCAGTATTCACACACTGACTAATGGACAGTTTGTACAGACCATCTGCATTCATGGCAGCATAACTTTCAGCCAAAGAAACGGACGTATCTCCTGACATCTCTCTTATTCTCCTTGTAATACACATGTGTTTATATCCCCGACTACCATAAATCTCCCATAAGCACCTGCTGTATTCTGAAAAGCACTTTATAATTAAAAACACGCCTAGTGGAAAATCCAGACGCTGAAATATTAAGATCCACTGTGTGCATCGATCCCCCATTTTCTGTCACCCCGGTTTGTTCTACAGAGCCCAACTCTGTGAAGCATTCCATGTTTAATGTTGACTTGTTTCCAGATGCATTATTTACCAGGCGGTGGGCAGGGTGATTCACAAGCCATCTGATTGGCTGTGAGTCCAGCGCCCGGGGGGGATTGGCCCAACTGAGGTGTGTGTAAGTGTGTGTGTGGTGTGTCACAGCAGATTGTGTTTTCTGTGTGTGTTTGTGTGTGTGTGTGGGCATCAACTGGAGGATAGATGGATCATGGCTGAATTCAACAGTGCAGTGTGGTAGGGATTGGTGGTGTTGGAAGCAGAACTGATCTGACGACCCTCATCAACTGGCCCAGGAATAAAACACTCACATCCACTTTATTCACACTAGGTCTACATCCCAACTGGCAACCTATTCCCTATTTAGTGCACGACATGGGGAATAGTGTGCGGTTTGGGACATACATTATAGCTCCATAGGATTTACACAGTATGGTTATGTGGTTTAAAGTCTGGGCTGTGGAATCAGATCTTCGACACTCGTTTTAATGGCCTGTTCTGTTAGAAGCGCTGCCATTTATGAGAACTGAAATTGTGACCCGCAAGATAATCACCATCACTGAGACATGGTGGGATATCGAGGGGTCAAGCTTTCTGAATGATGCGATGTGTCATCATGTGAGGTGTAAAAAAGCTGTAAACTCTTCTATTGCTGCAGCTGCTTCCCTTCGTCCTCCGGGTAAGTTAGAGATGTGCTTTTCTCCCCCCTCCACCCATTCTCCCTCCTTTATTCATTTGTTTTATTGCATTACAGAATTATGTAAATATGTGCATTGCCGATTCTTGAGGGAGAGCGCCGAGCTCAGGACCGGGGCCCGAGAGCATCCGCAAGGGCAATTTGATCGTTTGAGATGAATGCTCGCTAACATATGTCGGCTTGTCACACATACAAATGGACATTAATAGGATCACGGAATGAACCCATCTGCAGAGGGGGGACATGGTAAGGGGCATCCTGGTGTCTAATTTACAAACTGAACCGTGGAGTGTGGGATACCCGTGAATGGGTATTATTAATGGATATCTGTTAGATATCCCATAGAGCCTCACACACACGCACGCACGCACGCACGCGCACGCACGCACGCACGCACACACACACACACACACACACACACACACCCACACACCCCTAGGGCTGTCTATCTGGCTGCTTAGTGGCTGACCCTCAGTCAATGTGAATAACAAAGGCAGTGGGATCATTAGCCCCCCACCTGGGGCGTCTTTAATCGGGTTTGCGTAATGAAGGCAGCTGCCGCGAATTGCTGCATATCCATAATGTGCCGGCGACGTCGCCGTAATGTTGTATTAGTGTTGCATCGTCTGGGAGGGAGTGTGTGTGTGTGTGTGTGTGTGTAATTGGATCTGTGAAATTATGTCCACAATCATATCCTGCAGACGTTTGCGGTAGTTTCAGTGTTGCTCAGGCGTTGTGACAGTGTTATGACAAGGCCTGAAGGCACACCAATGATGTCAGATGGAGCGATGACGTCAGATGGAGCGATGATGTCAGATGGAGCGATGATGTCAGATGGAGCGAGGATGTCAGATGGAGCGAGGATGTCAGATGGAGCGAGGATGTCAGATGGAGCGATGATGTCAGATGGAGCGATGATGTCAGATGGAGCGATGATGTCAGATGGAGCGATGATGTCAGATGGAGCGATGATGTCAGATGGAGCGATGATGTCAGATGGAGCGATGATGTCAGATGGAGCGAGTCAGATGGAGCGATGATGTCAGATGGATGGAGCGATGATGTCAGATGGAGCGATGATGTCAGATGGAGCGAGGATGTCAGATGGAGATGTCGATGATGTCAGATGGAGCGATGATGTCAGATGGAGCGATGATGTCAGTTGGAGCGAGGATGTCAGATGGAGCGAGGATGTCAGATGGAGCGAGGATGTCAGATGGAGCGAGGATGTCAGATGGAGCGATGGATGTCAGATGGAGCGATGATGTCAGATGGAGCGATGATGTCAGATGGAGCGATGATGTCAGATGGAGCGATGATGTCAGATGGAGCGATGATGTCAGATGGAGCGATGATGTCAGATGGAGCGTATGAAATGAAGATGCACTAAGCTGTCTTGTACTGTGTGCTGGGGGACAAAAATGACATCCAATGAACCAATGTTGCCCTCTTGTCTCAGGGCCTGGGTACCAACCATAACTCTCCTAAACTCTCTTACAGTGACTCTATCCTAACAGTTATGTCATCTATATACAGTACATTCTGTTGAGTAATCCCTTATTGTGGGCACATCAGTTAAGCCTTCATGTTCTTCCTAGTTTAAAAGTGTGTTTCTAAAATGAAATCTGCCATGGAAAGTGTGACGAGTCTCTCTCTTCCCCACCCTCTGACATAGGCCCTACAAAGTAATGACAGAATCTGGAGCCCACTCCGACACAGCTGAGCCACTCTGCACTGTAAAGAGCTAACTCCTCCAGCAAGGGGTAATGTGTTTGCTGTACCCAAACCCCCATGACTCTCTGCACATGGAAACACACACACACACACACACACACACACACACACACACACACACACACACACACACACACACACACACACACACACACACACACACACACACGCACGCAGATACGCACGCGCACACACACCGCCCAGTCATGTCCCACTAATACCACATCCCTTTTAAAAACGACAAGATCTGTATCTTAATGAGGGGGCCAACCAATGAGGTTTGTTTGTTTTGAGTCAATCCGACCAATCTGTGTGATCAGTTGCCAAATAAGTGACCCTTTTTGTTTGTGTTCCTCTGAGGTGCCCGCTTTGCCAAGTCTAGGCTGATTTCCCAGCTGTTTGGCCCTAATTAATTGGTATGGCGAGCAGCATGCCACTCTCATGTGTTTTTGATGTCAGCGACCACGTTCCTGCCTTTGTACGGCCCTCGCAACAGTGCAGGGGTCTTAACCGGCACCGAGTTGTTGTCTTATCTAAATTAAAACTATGCTAATCTCTGTATTATCCCCACCCCATAGAGCTGCACACTTCCAACAAGACCCCTCTCTTTCTCTCTCTCTCTCTCTCTCTCTCTCTCTCTCTCTCTCTCTCTCGACCTCCTATCATTTCTGTCTCTCTCTGTACCTCACTCTCTCTCACTCTCTCTCTCTGTACCTCTCTCTGTTCCTCTCTCTCTCGCTCCCTCACTGTGCATCTTGTCTCTCTCGTCTCGTCTCTCTCCCTCTCTATCTATCTCCCCCCCTTCTCTCTCACTCGCTCTCTCATTTCCTGAACATATTTGATCAGCAGTCAGATCCAGCAGTCAGTGCTGTGCGCCAGGGGAATAATAGCCATTGAACGCCCCACTTTAATTGCATACATTTGTTTTTACAACCATTGTTTTTTATCCTGCCGCTTTGTGGTGATTACGAGTCTGTTGTAAGGCTGCCAGGATACATGGTGTCCCCTGGTGTCTCCTGCAAAGGCACGTAGGGATAGATCCCCTGAAGGAGATGACTAGCTGAATAAAAACACTCAGGGGGGGGGGGGATCTGTCCCAAATCCTGACCTCCCCTACTGTCCCACCATTGGCCGTTTATGTTCCCTGAAGGAGTTGACTGAATGAGGCACATTTTTGTTTTCATGAACCCCTGAACTCCTCAGGAGGAAGTCCCATTCCAATCCCCCTCCATCTGTCCTACGCATAGAAATACAATTACTCAATTATATTCTAGGTCATTCTAGTTGTTATATTTCTATGGTTCTATCATAGGACAGAAGGAGGGGATTTAGGCGTGTAGCCTGGTGTTTAGAGCATTGGACTAGTAACCAGAAGGTTGCAAGATCAAATCCCCAAGATGACAAGGAAAAAATCTGTCGTTCTGACCCCGAACAGACAGTTAACCCACCGTTCTAGGCAGTCATTGAAAATAATTAATAATAATTAATTTTTTTACCCCCTTTATCTCCCCAATTTTGTGGTATCCAATTGTTTAGTAGCTACTATCTTGTCTCATCGCTACAACTCCCGTACGGGCTCCGGAGAGACGAAGGTTGAAAGTCATGCGTCCTCCGATACACAACCCAACCAAGCCGCAATGCTTCTCAACACAGCGCGCATCCAACCCGGAAGCCAGCCGCACCAATGTGTCGGAGGAAACATTGTGCACCTGGCAACCTTGGTTAGTGCGCACTGCGCCCGGCCCGCCACAGGAGTCGCTGGTGCGCGATGAGACAAGGACATCCCTACCGGCCAAACCCTCCCTAGCCCGGACGACGCTATGCCAATTGTGCATCGCCCCACGGACCTCCCGGTCGCGGCCGGTTACGACAGAGCCTGGGCGTGAACCCAGCGCCCTTAACCACTGTGCCACCCGGGAGGCCCTGAAAATAAGAATTTGTTCTTAACTGACTTGCCTAGTTGAAAAAAGGAGGCGCCATTTACAAATGCAAAGGATGAGTTGTTTTTAAAGAAGGGAAACCTCTCCTGTCGGTGAATAAAGAGAGGGGCTGAATACATATGAGACCTTCATGATCTGGTTTAATGGTCTAATTTACTGGGGAGAAGTGTCCAAGAGTGAGTCCTAAATCGCTCTGGTCAAAAGTAGTGCACTGTATAGGGAATAGGGTGCCATTCGGGAGTCACACCCAAAGTTCTTCTTCATAAAGCAGCCCAATCCTCAGCTCGTAAAATGGCAATCGCAAGACCGATAAAAAGCTAAATCCATCTGAGAGGTTTTCCCCGTGTGCACATCCCTGGCTTTTTATTTCTGATGTTTTTTTTCCAGAGGGATGATCTGATGGAAAGTGCCTTAAGGGATATAAATGTTTTTTTGTCTGTCTCGTTCAAAATACGCAAGGGGCAACTTCGCCTCGTAGCGATTGGGGGATTCTCTTCTGTCTGTCTGCATCGGCCTAATTCAAGACTGAAGTAAAAGGGTTTTGAGTGCCAGGCTTTTGGCAGCCCCTACGTGAAGAGAATCCATTGCTGCAATCAAAGTCTGATTTATATCATTGTAAATGGCTGTTGAGTTGCAGGGGCCCACTGTGAACTGTACTGTACTATACAACCACTACTCCTCCTAATGTAGGAGTTGAGAGCCATGTTTATCCATTGCCAAGTCAAAGGCACACCACAGTTGAAGCCTTTCAGTCACAATGACTTTATTACAGTGTAATCATTCCATGATAAAACATTGTTAATGAACTGTAAATGTAATATCCACACGAACACACACATCCCCACCACCGCCCACCAGATACACATGTTCCTTGGCTTCCTGAAGTAAGTAAACCTTGGCTCAGCTTAGTAGTTGCAGGAGAGGTTGCACAGAGTTAGGTGAACTAAGGGAAGAGGGTCTTTCTCTTTAGGACATTAGTTTTCCTGTCACATTCTGAACGGGAGGATAAGATTCCATTAGCGGTGGGCGACAGACTGTGTCATTTCGACACAAGATTCTCAAACAAAGCCTTCCTCTCTCCACCTTATTAACCTCCCAGGGATCTCTCTTCACAGAGAAGCCAGTCCCCTCGCCCACCTTATCTCAATAATAAATCCATTCCAGCGCACCGCCGCGGCTTTATTATTTATTATTCATATGACTTTTGTGCTGCCGTATAATCTGAGGACAGATCATTAGAACGGCAACACACAGGGAAATGTCACTGCTGAGAGGGAGGCTGTGGCTCTCTCCTGGATGATCTGTTACTACAACGTGGAGAGGACACAATAGGACTTGACTTTACGGAGTTAGGGACTGGGAGAAGTTTTCCCAAGAATTAGGTAAACCCAAAAGAGGATGTATATTTTTTACAAAGGCAGGAAATATGCAAATAGAAGTGTAGTAGAGTGTAGTAGACATGTAGTGGGTGATGTGGGTAGTAGATAGGTAGTGGGTGATGTGGATAGGTAATGGATGATGTGGATAGTAGATAGGTAGTGGGTGATGTGGATAGGTAGTGGGTGATGTGGATAGGTAGTGGGTGATGTGGATAGGTAGTGGGTGATGTGGATAGGTAGTGGATAATGTGGATAGTAGAAAGTAGTGGATGTGGATATAATGGATGATGATAGTAGATAGGTAGTGGGTGATGTGGATAGGTAATGGATGATGTGGATAGTGGATATGTGCTTAGGTGATGTGGATAGTAGATAGGTAGTGGGTGATGTGGATAGGTAGTGGGTGATGTGGATAGGTAGTGGGTGATGTGGATAGGTAGTGGGTGATGTGGATAGGTAGTGGATAATGTGGATAGTAGAAAGGTAGTGGGTGATGTGGATAGGTAATGGATGATGTGGATAGTAGATAGGTAGTGGGTGATGTGGATAGGTAGTGGGTGATGTGGATAGTGGATATGTAGTGGGTGATGTGCTTAGGTAGTGGATGATGTGGATAGTAGATAGGTAGTGGGTGATGTGGATAGTAGATAGGTAGTGGGTGATGTGGATAGGTAGTGGATGATGTGGATAGTAGATAGGTAGTGGGTGATGTGGATGGGTAATGGATGATGTGGATAGTGGATAGGTAGTGGATGATGTGGATAGTAGATAGGTAGTGGGTGATGTGGATAGTGGGAAGGTAGTGGGTGATGTGGACAGTAGATAGGTAGTGGGTGATGTGAATAGTGGATAGGGAGTGGGTGATGTGGATAGTAGATCGGTAGTGCATGATGTGAATCGTAGATAGGTAGTGGGTGATGTGGATAGTAGATAGGTAGTGGGTGATGTGGATAGGTAGTGGGTGATATGGATAGGTAGTGGATGATGTGGAGAGTAGATAGGTAGTGGGTGATGTGGATAGTGGATAGGTAGTGAGTGATGTGGATAGTAGATAGGTATTGGATGATGTGGCTAGTGGATAGGTAGTGGGTGATGTGGATATTAGATAGGTAGTGGGTGATGTGGATAGGTAATGGATGATGTGGATGATGTGGATAGTAGATAGGTAGTGGGTGATGTGGATAGTGGATAGGTAATGGATGATGTGGATAGTGGATAGGTAGTGGATGATGTGGATAGTGGATAGGTAGTGGATGATGTGGATAGTGGATAGGTATTGGATGATGTGGATAGTGGATAGGTATTGGATGATGTGGCTAGTGGATAGGTAGTGGGTGATGTGAATATTAGATAGGTAGTGGATGATGTGGACAGTAGATAGGTAGTGGGTGATGTGGATAGGTAGAGGGTGATGTGGATAGTAGATAGGTAGTGGGTGATGTGGATAGGTAGTGGGTGATGTGGATAGTAGATAGGTAGTGGGTGATGTGGATAGGTAGTGGGTGATGTGGATATTAGATAGATAGTGGATGATGTGGATAGTGGATAGGTATTGGATGATGTGGATAGTGGATAGTTATTGGATGATGTGGATAGTAGACAGGTAGTGGGTGATGTGGATAGTGGATAGGTAGTGGGTGATGTGGATAGGTAGTGGATGATGTGGATAGGTAGTGGGTGATATGGATAGTAGATAGGTAGTGGGTGATGTGGATAGGTAGTGGATGATGTGGATAGTAGATAGGTAGTGGGTGATGTGGATATTAGATAGGTAGTGGGTGATGTGGATAGTATATAGGTAGTGGGTGATGTGGATAGGTAGTGGGTGATGTGGATAGGTAGTGGGTGATATGGATAGTAGATAGGTAGTGGGTGATGTGGATAGGTAGTGGATGATGTGGATAGTAGATAGTTAGTGGGTGATGTGGATAGATAGTGGATGATGTGGATAGTAGATAGGTAGTGGATGATGTGGATAGGTAGTGGATGATGTGTATAGTAGATATGTAGTGTGTGATGTGGATAGATAGTGGATGATGTTGATAGTAGATAGGTAGTGGATGATGTGGATAGGTAGTGGATGATGTGGATAGTAGATAGGTAGTGGATGATGTGGACAGTAGATAGGTAGTGGGTGATGTGGATAGGTAGTGGATGTTGTTGATCGTAGATAGGTGGTGTGTGATGTGGATAGGTAGTGGATGATGTGGATAGTAGATAGGTAATGGATGATGTGGACAGTAGATAGGTAGTGTGTGATGTGGATAGGTAGTGGATGATGTGGATAGTGGATATGTAGTGGGTTATGTGGATAGGTAGTGGATGATGTGGATAGTTCATAGGTAGTGGGTGATGTGTATGGGTAATGAATGATGTGGATAGTGGATAGGTAGTGGATGATGTGGATAGTAGATAGGTAGTGGGTGATGTGGATAGTGGATAGGTAGTGGGTGATGTGGATAGTAGATCGGTAGTGCATGATGTGAGTCGTAGATAGGTAGTGGGTGATGTAGATAGGTAGTGGGTGATGTGGATAGTGGATAGGTAGTGGGTGATGTGGATAGGTAGTGGATGATGTTGATAGTAGATAGGTAGTGGGTGATGTGGATATTGGATGATGTGGCTAGTGGATAGGTAGTGGGTGATGTGGATATTAGATAGGTAATGGGTGATGTGGATAGGTAGTGGATGATGTGGATGGTGTGGATAGTGGATAGGTAGTGGATGATGTGGATAGTAGATAGGTAGTGGGTGATGTGGATAGTATATAGGTAGTGGGTGATGTGAATAGGTAGTGGGTGATGTAGATAGGTAGTGGGTGATGTGGATAGGTAGTGGGTGATGTGGATAGTAGATAGGTAGTGGGTGATGTGGATGATGTGGATAGTAGATAGGTAGTGGATGATGTGGATAGGTAGTGTATGATGTGGATAGTAGATAGGTAGTGTGTGATGTGGATAGATAGTGGATGATGTGGATAGTAGATAGGTAGTGGGTGATGTGGATAGGTAGTGGATGATGTGGATAGTAGATAGGTAGTGTGTGATGTGGATAGATAGTGGATGATGTGGATAATAGATAGGTAGTGGATGATGTGGACAGTAGATAGGTAGTGGGTGATGTGGATAGGTAGTGGATGATGTGGATAGTAGATAGGTAGTGTGTGATGTGGATAGATAGTGGATGATGTGGATAATAGATAGGTAGTGGATGATGTGGACAGTAGATAGGTAGTGGGTGATGTGGATAGGTGGTGGAATGTTGATCGTAGATATGTGGTGTGTGATGTGGATAGGTAGTGGATGATGTGGATAGTAGATAGGTAGTGGATGATGTGGACAGTAGATAGGTAGTGTGTGATGTGGATAGGTAGTGGATGATGTGGATAGGTAGTGGATGATGTGGATCATAGATAGGTAGTGTGTGATATGGATAGGTAGTGGATGATAGTAGGTTGTGTTTGTTTATGTATGAACTAGAGAGGGTCAACTCTAGTTGAATTTGACATGCCTTCATGTAGGAAATAGGTAGTGGTCTGTGTAACAATACCATGTCTCCATGTGAGAGATATGTCAAAATGTCTTGTGTTTGATTGTCAAGTCTTCCTGTGAGGGATATGTCATTTCGTGTGAAAATATCACCTCACGTGCTGTGTGTGAAGCCACGGTATACACTATGTAAAAATGTCATGTGTGTACATGGGGTAGGTAAATGTCATGTCTGTGTTTGGAAATAGGATGAACTGGAATGTCAAATATCTGTGTCATAGAGAGGCAGGGTCTCCTCTACTGTATATGAACATGTTCTGTCTTGTGAGAGACACAGAGTGTGTGATGCATGTGTGATCTCAAGTACGCGCCAAGCGGATGATGGACAGGCTTAGGTAATTATGCATTATTCAATCATCTGCTGTCTAAAAATAAGCCCTGCCATCTGTTGAGTCCAAAACAAGTCACTACACTATTTATTTCAATATTAATATCGTGAGCCAGAGAAAAGGTGAGGCGGTTGAATACTATCAGAGTATGTGGCTTGTCAACCAATCGAGAGCCTTGACCTTTCTGCAGAGTTTCACGTGTGACAGTGTGCATGGGGGGAACTATGTGTGAAGGAATAGACGTGTGTGGTAGAGGTAGAGAACAATAGCGAACGAGAGCAAGAGAAGAGCCACCTTTCACTTGGCCCTCATCCAGCTTCATATCACTCGGCCTGTCAAGACTTTTCAAAGTCAATTTATTTTTAGATATTTCATTTGGAGGCGATTTTCGCTCTGTGGTCCTCCCTCCCCTCCCACCGTATACCCTGCCTCTGCTCCTGTCTTGCCCACCTCTCCCACGGGTGTCTGTATAAAAGCCAATTCCTCGGCTGCAGTGCAGGGCTATTTGATTTAATCCAGAGGGCCATCTCTAATCCTCTGCTGGACAGAGTCCCAGGGCCCCCATAGCCTCTCTCTCTCTCTCTCTCTCTCTCTCTCTCTCTCTCTCTCTCTCTCTCTCTCTCTCTCTCTCTCTCTCTCTCTCTCTCTCTCTCTCTCTCTCTCAATTCAATTCAATTCAATTCAATTCAATTCACTTCAGGTGGCTTTATTGGCATGGGTAACATTTGTTAACATTGCCAAAGCAAGTAAGGTAGATAATATATAAAGTGAAATAAACAATAAAAATTAACAGTAGACATCACACATACAGAAGTTTCAAAACAATAAAGACATTACAAATGTCATATTATATATATATACAGTGTTTTTGCAATGTACAAATGGTAAAGGACACAATATAAAATAAATAAGCATAGATATGGGTTGTATTTACAACTCTCTCTCTCTCTGTCTCTGTCTCTGTCTCTCTCTCTCTCTCTCTCTCTCTCTCTCTCTCTCTCTCTCTCTCTCTCCTCCTATAACACACAGTACCATACAATACTGGTTACTTTAATTACTTTAAAACCAGTAGAACATCTTAATCAAATAAACAGTAAGGTGGACAGTCTCCGTGACAACCTGGAGAAGCTGCTCATAGAACATCTAAATCAAATAAACAGTAAGGTGGACAGTCTCCGTGACAACCTGGAGAAGCTGCTCATAGAACATCTAAATCAAATAAACAGCAAGGTGGACAGTCTCCGTGACAACCTGGAGAAGCTGCTCATAGAACATCTAAATCAAATAAACAGTAAGGTGGACAGTCTCCGTGACAACCTGGAGAAGCTGCTCATAGAACATCTAAATCAAATAAACAGCAAGGTGGACAGTCTCCGTGACAACCTGGAGAAGCTGCTCATAGAACATCTAAATCAAATAAACAGTAAGGTGGACAGTCTCCGTGACAACCTGGAGAAGCTGCTCATAGAACATCTAAATCAAATAAACAGTAAGGTGGACAGTCTCCGTGACAACCTGGAGAAGCTGCTCGTAGAACATCTTAATCAAATAAACAGTAAGGTGGACAGTCTCCGTGACAACCTGGAGAAGCTGCTCATAGAACATCTTAATCAAATAAACAGCAAGGTGAACAGTCTCCGTGACAACCTGGAGAAGCTGCACGTAGAACATCTTAATCAAATAAACAGTAAGGTGGACAGTCTCGGTGACAACCTGGAGAAGCTGCTCATAGAACATCTAAATCAAATAAACACCAAGGTGGACAGTCTCCGTGACAACCTGGAGAAGCTGCTCGTAGAACATCTTAATCAAATAAACAGTAAGGTGGACAGTCTCCGTGACAACCTGGAGAAGCTGCTCATAGAACATCTAAATCAAATAAACAGCAAGGTGGACAGTCTCCGTGACAACCTGGAGAAGCTGCACGTAGAACATCTTAATCAATTAAACAGTAAGGTGGACAGTCTCCGTGCCAACCTGGAGAAGCTGCTCGTAGAACATCTAAATCAAATAAACAGTAAGGTGGACAGTCTCCGTGCCAACCTGGAGAAGCTGCTCGTAGAACATCTAAATCTCATGAAAACCGATTTAGAGCAGAAAGCCAAAGAAATCCGTGATGGTGTTGACCTGGACATAGCGCTCCTGAGTTAAAGAATGGACAGTATCGAGGAAAAAAACTTAACAACCCAAAATGAACCCAACTAATGGGTTTGACCCAAACGTATCTATATTAACAGGACGAGCTTACGAGTACAACAAAGATATGTCATAAAAGGCGAGGGAGCTGCTCACCGAGGGTCTGCACTGTGAGCAGGTGACAGAACTGGTGGCCACCAAAAGGATGAGGGAGCTGCTCACCGAGGGTCTGCACTGTGAGCAGGTGACAGAACTGGTGGCCACCAAAAGGATGAGGGAGCTGCTCACCGAGGGTCTGCACTGTGAGCAGGTGACAGAACTGGTGGCCACCAAAAGGATGAGGGAGCTGCTCACCGAGGGTCTGCACTGTGAGCAGGTGACAGAACTGGTGGCCACCAAAAGGATGAGGGAGCTGCTCACCGAGGGTCTGCACTGTGAGCATGTGCCAGAACTGGTGGCCACCAAAAGGATGAGAGCGAGAGCCCAGGGACCAGGAGTTGTGAAGGTCACATTCCGGGGGGTCAAAGATAACGTGGATGTCCTCTGGCTGAAGCAACATCTGAAGAGCAGCCAAAAATGTTAATTAGATCAGCCAAGTCTCATACAGATCGAATCCTCGAACTCAACTTCAGAACAGTCCTACGAGAGATCCCGGCTAGGAGAGATTTCAACATTGTGGGGAATGGAGGATGATTTAACGGCCTCCTGATCCCGAGAGCGACCCCAGAATGCCCCTGGAGATTCAGGTGACGTCAGACTTTTTGTTAGGAACGAATGATTTGAATTATATAGAGAGAATGTTGTGGACAAGTCAATGGATGGAATAATTTGTGTAATATTTGAACACCGTCTGTCGCAATATTCTTTAGTTTATTTCCTCTTGTTATTGACCACCTGAGGGTTCTACAAGGGAATTGAACTATTTTTCTTCAGCAACTTGTTGTTGCAGGTGAATTCTCTGGAGACTGACAATACACATGTGGTGACCTGAACAGTCATATCTCTGATCTGAGACATTGTGTAATTGACATTGATGGTATTGCACCTAGAGTTGCTATAGACAGGTGGAACTAGGCATGGGGAAACAGTAATTGAAATCTTAAAGGATTCCAAGTGCTGTATTCTAAATGGTAGACTATCACCACAAAATGATCATTCCACATCTGTATCAACAAAGGGCAAAGCAGTCGTAGACTATATTGTAACACCCCGTGACTGTCTGAATAGAACTGAGCTTGTGGAAAGTAAAGGTCCCGAGTGTATTAGACTGATTGGAGACTGTAGCAGACTGGCTGATCGTTCATTGTTGTTTCTCAAATTCACGGTGGGAAACTATAGTGGGGAGGACGGGGGAATAGGCTTATCTAAGTCAAGTGCAAATCAATCAGACCAAAGAAGGACCAGAAACCTACCCAACCAATGCCTTTCATCTGACATGTGCTGTAGTGTTCTTATGGACCTTATTGATAACCTGGAAGCTTGCCAGAAAACACCATATAATATTGATCAGTGGTATGGCTGGTTGTGTTATCTGCTACATGAGGAAATTGAATAGTGTTTACCTGTTAAATCACTATCCTCCAAGGCTAAGAGACCTCAACACACTGGTGAACCGTATTGGAATGAAGAGTTAAGTCATTTATGGTCTGTAATGAGAGTTGCAGAAAATAAGTTCCTAACACTTAAAGACCAATCTTCTCATTGATTGGTCTTTACATTTGAGGAACTAAGACCAGTCAATGAGAAGTAGAACATCTGTAAATACCTTGGATAGTGTTTATATTCACAGTTCTGTCATGCATGTGTGTGTCCTATACTGCATTATGCAGCTGGAATCTGGTGTTTTAAAGAATCCAAAACAGCAAACTCTATTTAGAAAAGAGCCATACCAGGTTTTGTGGGAGTGCATACGTTTGCCCCAAGCCTTGCTATTCAAGGAGACATGGGTTGGTGCCCTGTGAAGTAAGGCAGAGGGTTCAATGATTAGGTTATGGAACCGTCTTACCAATATATTAGAGGACAGAATAACAAACAACTACCATTGGACAAAGGAACTCAATGCCATATTTAAGGAAGCTGATCTACAACACATATTTAGAAACAAGTTAGGATGCAATGTCAAGATGATCAAACACAAGTTAACCATAAGCTACAAAGACAAAATGTTCAACTGACATATGGCTAAAACCAAAACTCAGAACTTACAACCAGATCAAAAACAGCTACGATCCAGAACCTTATGTCACCTCTCACCTAAACAGAAACCAAAGATCCTGGTGTGCCCAGTTGAGAACTGGATACTGCATCTGGCAAATGACGTAGGTAGGTTCAATGCCATAGATAAAGAAGAGGTCTATGTACAGTCTGTTATTTAGGGGAGGTCGAAAATGTACTTTACATGATGATTTGAGAGCTAAATTGTTTGATAAAATGATGTAAAGAAAACAGGAACAGAGAAACCACTGATGGGAGCGGCCATTTGCAATGTCTGTATAATGTATTGTTCTATATTGTATTGTAGTTTTAAATATATTTTTGATTTTTTTAAAGTAATTAGGAAAGAAGTATTCATGGTTGAAATGTTTATGTCCAAAGCTTGTAATATTTTTATGTTTTGATTTCTCAGTTGTTTTTCACTGCCGTATGAACATACTGTATGTTAATACAGTAAAAACAAACATCTAAAAAATAAACAGCAATTGAGAAAACAAAACAAAAATATCTGGTTAGGTGAGAAGTTCTGTGTATATATATATATACAGTGCCTTGCGAAAGTATTCGGCCCCCTTGAACTTTGCGACCTTTTGCCACATTTCAGGCTTCAAACATAAAGATATAAAACTGTATTTTTTTGTGAAGAATTAACAACAAGTGGGACAAAATCATGAAGTGGAACGACATTTATTTGATATTTCAAACTTTTTTAACAAATCAAAAACTGAAAAATTGGGCGTGCAAAATTATTCAGCCCCTTTACTTTCAGTGCAGCAAACTCTCTCCAGATGTTCAGTGAGGATCTCTGAATGATCCAATGTTTTTCTTTATTTGTATGATTTTCTACATTGTATAATAATAGTGAATACATCAAAACTATGATATAACATATATGGAATCATGTAGTAACCAAAAAAGTGTTAAACAAAATAGATTTTATGTTTGAGATTCTTCAAAGTAGCCACTTTTTGCCTTGATGACAGCTTTGCACACGCTTGGCATTCTCTCAAACAGTTTCATGAGGTTATCACCCGGAATGTATTTAAATTAACAGGTGTGCCTTGTTAAAAGGTAATTTGTGGAATTTCTTTCCTTCTTAATGCGTTTGAGTCAATCAGTTGTGTTGTAGCAAGGTAGGGGTGGTATACAGAAGATAGCCCTATTTGGTGAAATACAAAGTCCATATTATGGCAAGAACAGTTCAAATAAGCAAAGAGAAACGACTGTCTATCATTACATTAAACATGAAGGTCAGTCAAATAGGGAAAATGTCAAGAACTTTAAAAGTTTCTTCAAGTGCAGTCGCAAAAACCATCAAGCGCTATGATGAAACTGTCTCTCATGAGGACCGCCACAGGAAAGGAAGACCTAGAGTTACCTCTGCTGTAGAGGATAAGTTCATTAGAGTTAGCTGCACCTCAGATTGCAGCCCAAATAAATGCTTCACAGGGTTCAAGTAACAGAAACATCTCAACATCAACTGTTCAGAGGAGACTTGCGTGAATGGTCGAATTGCTGCAAGGAAACCACTACTAAAGGACACCAATAAGAAGAAGAGACTTGCTTGGGGCAGGAAACACGAGCAATGGACATTAGACCTGTGGAAATCTGTCCTTTGGTCTGATGAGTCTAAATTTTAAATTTTTGGTTCCAACCGCTGTGTGTTTGTGAGATGCAGAATTGGTGAACATTTGTGGTTCCCACCGTGAAGCATGGCGGTGTTGTGATGGTGCTTTGCTCGTGACACTGTCTGTGATTTATTTAGAATTCAAGGCACACTTAACCAGCATGGCTATCACAGCATTCTGCAGCGATACGCCATCCCATCTGGTTTGCGCTTAGGGGGACTATCATTTTTTTTCAACAGGAAAATGACCTAACACACCTCCATGCTGTGTAAGGAGGGAGAGTGATGGAGGGCTGCATCAGATGACCTGGCCCCCACAATCACCCGAGCTCAACCCAATTGAGATGGTTTAGGATGAATTGGACCACAGAGTGGAGGAAAAGCAGCCAACAAGTGCTCAGCATATGAGAGAACTCTTTCAAGACTGTTGGAAAAGCATTCCTCATGAAGCTGGTTGAGAGAATGTCAAGAGTGTGCAAAGCTGTCATCAAGGCAAAGGATGGCTATTTTGAAGAATCTCAAATTTGTTCAACACTTTTATGGTTACTACATGATTCCATATGTGTTATTTTATAGTTTTAATGTCTTCACTATTATTCTACAATGTAGAAAATAGTAAAAATAAGGAAAAACCCTTGGTGTGTCCAAACTTTTGACTGGTAAATATTTTTTTTAAATTTTAAGCAGGCAAGTCAGTTAAGAACAAATTCTTATTTTCAATGATGGCCTAGGAACAGTGGGTTAACTGCCTGTTCAGGAGCAGAACGACAGCTTTGTACCTTGTCAGCTCGGGGGTTTGAACTTGCAACCTTCCGGTTACTAGTCCAACACTAACCACTAGGCTACCCTGCCGCCCCAAGGCATGTGTGTGTGTGTGTGTGCGTGTGCGTGTGCGCGTGTGCATACAGTTTATAGACATGATTGTCTTTATTTAGCTACCGCAAATACAGTGTCTTATAAGCCCATGTGGGACAGGTATCCTGAAGATGCATGACACTATACTAATAAAATAAATCAAAGCAATCAATCAAAACCTACAAATTGGTCCTTCAGGCCTATTTTTGTGAGATACTATACCTATACCTCAGCAATCACAGAGAAGCATGGAGTTCTGCACAGTTTGTGATCAATTGACAGGCTTCTGGAACCTAGTGCCTCTTAGTGTGCACATTAATGGGCCTAATTACTCCCTACATGCCTCCAAAGTCCTTCACCAGCAAAGCACTCACAGTCACTCTGTAGTCAGTGACCAGTTTGAATGAGTCCCTCCCAGCAGCAGTGTGGCTATGCTAGTGTTCTGCTAGGCTATGCTAGGATATGCTATGCTAGGATATGCTAGCAAGACTATGTTAGGATATGCTAGGCTAGGCTAATATAACTTCCCTCTGGTGGTTGGTGGTGGTAGTGCAGTGGCCACTGCTGAGCTAGGCTGCCATTGCCCCCTCTCTCTTAGGGTGAGCGGCCCCCTCTCTCTTAGGGTGAGCAGCCCACTCTGTAAGCTCTGGGCAGAGATAAGCACCTGGAGAGCTTTTCCACTTCCTAAAGTACCCAATTAAGTGGAGGGGGACAACTCAGCACTATAAGGTCCAAACACTCCCCCTCTCAGTATATATATACTCTCTCTCTCTCTCTCTCTCTCTCTCTCTCTCTCTCTCTCTCTTTTCTATCTCTCTGAAGCACTTCAATTAGCCCCGGGCTTCACCCACTGCCTTTGAGGGGACACCTGGCCTGGCGAAATGTTGTACTGATACTCCCACATCAACTTTTCCCAAATGTTTTTTTTTTGGGCAGAAAAAAATCCATTCTTGACAAGTGGAACTCATTGGATCCTACTCACGTCAGGCCGTTATTCTAACCTGGCATATCTAGATCTGCCTTACGAAGTGGTGCTTAAAGGGTCGTCCAACTGGGATGTGTGGTTAATTAAAAAGGTAAAGAGCATAAACCTTCTACGTTCTGACTCAATGTAAAATGTGTGTGGTGTTAAATGTTATCGTCTCCATTGGATTTCAATGTAATTCTTCCCATATGGGATAAAAAGCTGGTTATAGCCTATGTAGCATGCAAAGTACCTTATGGCAAACTAACGTTACATTTATGTGTGCACTGGCTTTGTATGTAAATGTTATGATATCGGGTTGGAACTTAGTTGCCTTAGTTGCCTGTGATAGAAAAAATCTCTCTCGCTCTCTCCCCCTTTCTCTCCCTAGCTTTTATACTCCTCCTCTCTCAGCCGTCCCCCTCTCCTTTTTTGGAGGTAGTAGGATGGGGTGATGAGTGTTTTTCTTTCTGATGTGTGTTAAAGCTGTGAGTCAGCAGTGGCTATGAAAGGGTTTGTCACCGCTGACCTCCAGCAAGACTTTCATGTCCATAAATAACCGCAGAAGGGGTCAGCCTGCCTAGCTTCCGCTGCAAACAGCAACACCACCGCCTGTGAATACCAACGAGCTTTGGGCCCAGTCACAGTCTGCTGCAGCATCACTGAGCTGTGTGAGGGACTGTGAGAGAGACACTGGAAGAGTGTGTGTGTGTGTGTGTGTGTGTGTGTGTGTGTGTGTGTGTGTGTGTGTGTGTGTGTGTGTGTGTGTGTGTGTGTGTGTGTGTGTGTGTGTGTGTGCCTGCCTGTGTGCTTGTGCCCTGTGTGTGAGTGTGTTATTCACCTCTGCCCTGGTAGCCGGCGGGCCATGTTATTAATACGTGTTTAAATATGTCATTCATAGTGTGTAAATGGGCCATCGGTCTGGTCTGTAAGTAGCAGTGTCATCCCAGTAACAGAGGAGTGCTGTAGGAGCTGTAATTCCCCCCACCGATCGATCCTCGACTCAACGCTCCTGATAAACAACCGGCTCGCTCGGAAGGATTTGCTGCACAGGCAGGATCGGTTCTGGGGGAAGGAGGTGTTTGTGTGTGTAGGTGTGTAGGTGTGTGTGGGGAGGGGGGTGGGGTTCTCGGGAGAGGAGGTAGGTATGGAAGTGTGTGTGTGTGAAGGGACATGCTCTCTCAGCATCCATCCTCCCCTATTCACACCATTACCTGGCAGAGTGAAGACATACACACCGATCACCTGCGTTGTTTAATCATTGAGCTCTATACAAGGTCCCCATAGGGTCTCCACTGTACTCCACCCGCGGAAGTCATTTTATAGGCTCTATGGGGTTTTGCACAGACTCAGGGCCAGTCAGTCAGACAGAACTGTAAGGGATATCACACTGAGCCTAGCCCTCGGATCCACCTATAATGGATGAGGGCTCCATTGTGGAGACTGAACGCTCTCCTGCGTGGTGATGCTGCCACCGCATCACTGTTGGCACCCGCTCAGCCTGAAGTTTCAAGGGCATGGGATTCAACATGGCTTCATTAATATGTATTGGAAATTATTTTCTACTTTGTTAAGGAGTCTGGCGGTCTCGCTGCTCTGAAGGTTAGAGCAGATAGGCTGTGGGGGTGTGCTGAGGCGAGGGAGTGGTTTGTCTTCAAGGAGATCTGGAGATCTGGAGCGATAGGATGCTCCAGGGTTGCATGCAGGAAAATAATGTTCCTTTTCATCGGGTCTTATTTCTGAAAAAAAGCTTTTGTGCAGGTAAACAGGCGAGTGGTGTTATTACGTTCACATGTGATTCAGTCCAATTCTTAAGGAAGATCAGTTGGGTCAAAGGTAGAGTTATTCCTTGACTCAAGCCATGAAGGAATCTTCTCAGTCAAGGCCACCTTCAGGGAGATACTGTAAACCAAAGGCCAGAACTCCAAAGCCTTCTGAATCGCTGGCTCTCCAAGTTTCACTTCAGCAAACGTGAGGCGTCTTTTCAACACGAGTGATCACTCCCTGCAGGGCCCAGATTACTGTCCTGCACTGTGTGACTTTGTTGATTTGAAAAGGGTCTTAGAAATACATTTCATTGATTGATCGATTGTTGTTTCACCATTAATGCTTTTATGATATGATCTGTGCAACCCTGTGATATCAGAATTCTGTGCTAAGAGAGTGACGGGGGAAGGGTGGGGGCAGTGTTAGTTAATGGTGTGTAGTATTGGCAGCTAATAGTAAAAGAGCTGGCTGTTTGGAGACCAGTGAGACTGCAGCTGATGTGATTTAGCCAGCAGATCCCTCTCCAATATTATTCATTACCCACACAGACCAGGGACCAGGAACAAGGCTGCTCTGCATACTTTATCCCGAGCCACCACAGTTTCATACATTATCCCGAGCCACCACAGTTTCATACATTATCCCGAGCCACCACAGTTTCATACATTATCCCGAGCCACCACAGTTTCATACTTTATCCCGAGCCACCACAGTTTCATACATTATCCCGAGCCACCACAGTTTCATACATTATCCCGAGCCACCACAGTTTCATACATTATCCCGAGCCACCACAGTTTCATACATTATCCCGAGCCACCACAGTTTCATACAGTATCCCGAGCCACCACAGTTTCATACATTATCCCGAGCCACCACAGTTTCATACATTATCCCGAGCCACCACAGTTTCATACTTTATCCCAAGCCACCACAGTTTCATACATTATCCTGAGCCACCACCATTTCATACATTATCCCAGGCAACTACCGTTCCAACCATTATCCCAAGCCACTACAGCTCCATACATTATCATGAGCCACTACAGATCCATACATTATCCCAAATCCAGAACAGTTTCATACATTATCCAGAGCAACTACAGTTCATACATTATCCTGAGCGACTACCGTTTCATACATTATCACGAGCCACTAAAGTTCAGAACATTATCCCAAGCAACTACAGAATCCATACAGTATCCCGCTCCACAACAGTTTCGTCCATTATCCTGAGCCACTACAGTTTAATACATTATCTGGAGCCACCACAGTTTCATACATTATCACGAGACACTACAGTTTCATACATTACCACGAGCCACTTCAATTTAATACATTATCCCAAGCACTACAGTTTCTTACATTATCACGAGCCACTACAGTTTCATACATTATCCCAAGCTACTACAGTTTCAGGGAGTGGAAGAATGGAAGAATATGAGCACAAGACAGACAGAGAAAATAAGTCCCAGATCATTTGTTAATGTAATAGAGCACGTGTCATCCTCATTCCACGGAAAGCCGAGTATCTGCGGGTTTTTTCTCCATCCTTGTACTTGATTGATGAAGGTCACTAATCAGACAGGAACTAAGTAAGGACTGGTTGTATAGGTCTTAATTGAAATGAAAAACCAGCAGACACTCGGCCCTTTGTGGAATGAGGTTGACACCCCTGTAATAGACAGTATTATGTTAAAGTTGTTAGACTCCTGTTGTATTTGTTGTCAACAGACTTTACCTCACGATGACTGTTGTGAACATCTTGGTGTGGTTGACTCTCGTTGTGTACGTTGCTCTTTCAAAACCCACTAGTTTGATTTGTTAAAACTATTCAAATAAAATCTATTTCATCTCTTTCAACGAGTCTGATCATTCTAACTCTGTAAGAATATTCATCTCATGCTGTCAAGATGTTTAAATGTTTCATGTCATTTTTCATCTTTACTGATGACCCTTCTGGGTAAGATTGTGTACTGATGAAACATCAAGGGTAATTATATTGCTGAGGGTGGAGTAAATATGGCATAGGTTTTGGACAGCAAATTTCCCTCGGAGCGAACGAAAACACAACAGGCCATGTTGTGGAGATGCTGTTGGCCCCAAATGAATCCAGAGAAACACCACTTAATCTTTCAAGCCTGGATACATGACGGTTCTTTTAATAGAAAATATCATAATGAAGGATTTTCACTGCAAACGAAAGGCTCTGACACACACACACACACACACACACACACACACACACACACACACACACACACACACACACACACACACACACACACACACACACACACACACACACACACACACACACACACACACACACACATACACACACATCCCCCCACACACTCTCGCTCTCCCTCTCCTCCCTGCTGCATCCCCTTTATAAATAAGAGGCACAAACATTTAAATGGATGTGTCATCAGGAAGATGGATAGGTCTCAGTTAATGTGTTTTTTCTCACATGGCTAAGAATGAACTCCTCTGCAACTACCCTGGGATCGGGGGTGTAAGGAACTCTAAACGGAAAGTGCTGAACGTGTTTATCTTTACTCTGTTTCCACCAAAACCAGATTGCTCCACTCTCCGTGACTTATTGTAGACTCAAAGCTCCAAGCCAATTTCACAAACCTGCCGTCGCCCGCCCCTAATCATTCATATGTGTGTACTGGGAACAGAGAGGTGTGTGTTTGCGTGTGGGTGTGTATGCCTGCAGAGTGCGTCTTGATTGGTACACACAGAACGGAAATGGAAATCAAGTAGTTTTGGTATAAGTCCGATCCCCCAGCCCATTAGTCTGATTTGAGGCGCTGAGGGAGATGGGAGTGTCCCTGTTTCACAGTGGCAGAGGGAGATGGGAGTGTCCCTGTTTCACAGTGGCAGAGGGAGATGGGAGTGTCCCTGTTTCACAGTGGCAGAGGGAGATGGGAGTTCCCTGTTTCACAGTGGCAGAGGGAGATGGCCCTGTTTCACAGTGGCAGGGAGATGGGAGTGTCCCTGTTTCACAGTGGCAGAGGGAGATGGGAGTGTCCCTGTTTCACAGTGGCAGAGGGAGATGGGAGTGTCCCTGTTTCACAGTGGCAGAGGGAGATGGGAGTGTCCCTGTTTCACAGTGGCAGAGGGAGATGGGAGTGTCCCTGTTTCACAGTGGCAGAGGGAGATGGGAGTGTCCCTGTTTCACAGTGGCAGAGGGAGATGGGAGTGTCCCTGTTTCACAGTGGCAGAGGGAGATGGGAGTGTCCCTGTTTCACAGTGGCAGAGGGAGATGGGAGTGTCCCTGTTTCACAGTGGCAGAGGGAGATGGGAGTGTCCCTGTTTCACAGTGGCAGAGGGAGATGGGAGTGTCCCTGTTTCACAGTGGCAGAGGGAGATGGGAGTGTCCCTGTTTCACAGTGGCAGAGGGAGATGGGAGTGTCCCTGTTTCACAGTGGCAGAGGGAGATGGGAGTGTCCCTGTTTCACAGTGGCAGAGGGAGATGGGAGTGTCCCTGTTTCACAGTGGCAGAGGGAGATGGGAGTGTCCCTGTTTCACAGTGGCAGAGGGAGATGGGAGTGTCCCTGTTTCACAGTGGCAGAGGGAGATGGGAGTGTCCCTGTTTCACAGTGGCAGAGGGAGATGGGAGTGTCCCTGTTTCACAGTGGCAGAGGGAGATGGGAGTGTCCCTGTTTCACAGAGGGAGATGTGGCAGAGGGAGATGGGAGTGTCCCTGTTTCACAGTGGCAGAGGGAGATGGGAGTGTCCCTGTTTCACAGTGGCAGAGGGAGATGGGAGTGTGGGAGTGTCCCTGTTTCACAGTGGCAGAGGGAGATGGGAGTGTGTCCTGTTTCACAGTGGCAGAGGGAGATGGGAGTGTCCCTGTTTCACAGTGGCAGAGGGAGATGGGAGTGTCCCTGTTTCACAGTGGCTTCTCTCCGACCACCTCCAGACTCATTTTATTCCTGGTTGTGAAAGAAAGCGGCCCCTCCCACTGCTGCTCCTCCTCTAAAGACAAGGCTGTCAGGCCTTCCTCCTGAGAACAGAGTACTGCTCCTCCTTTAAAGACAAGGCTGTCAGGTCTTCCTCCTGAGAACAGAGTACTGCTCCTCCTGAGAACAGAGTACTGCTCCTCCTGAGAACAGAGTACTGCTCCTCCTGTCAGAACAGCCTTCCTCCTGAGAACAGAGTACTGCTCCTCCTGAGAACAGAGTACTGCTCCTCCTCTAAAGACAAGGCTGTCAGGCCTTCCTCCTGAGAACAGAGTACTGCTCCTCCTGAGAACAGAGTACTGCTCCTCCTGAGAACAGAGTACTGCTCCTCCTGAGAACAGAGTACTGCTCCTCCTGAGAACAGAGTACTGCTCCTCCTCTAAAGACAAGGCTGTCAGGTCTTCCTCCTGAGAACAGAGTACTGCTCCTCCTGAGAACAGAGTACTGCTCCTCCTGAGAACAGAGTACTGCTCCTCCTGAGAACAGAGTACTGCTCCTCCTGAGAACAGAGTACTGCTCCTCCTGTCAGGTCTTCCTCCTGAGAACAGAGTACTGCTCCTCCTGAGAACAGACTACTGCTCCTCCTGAGAACAGAGTACTGCTCCTCCTGATTGTCTTGGTATGTCCTCCTGAGAACAGAGTACTGCTCCTCCTGAGAACAGACTACTGCTCCTCCTGAGAACAGAGTACTGCTCCTCCTGAGAACAGAGTACTGCTCCTCCTGAGAACAGAGTACTGCTCCTCCTGTAGAGACAAGCTCCTCAGGCCTTCCTCCTGAGAACAGAGTACTGCTCCTCCTGAGAACAGAGTACTGCTCCTCCTGAGAACAGAGTACTGCTCCTCCTGAGAACAGAGTACTGCTCCTCCTGAGAACAGAGTACTGCTCCTCCTGAGAACAGAGTACTGCTCCTCCTGAGAACAGAGTACTGCTCCTCCTGAGAACAGAGTACTGCTCCTCCTGAGAACATAGTACTGCTCCTCCTGTCAGGTCTTCCTCCTGAGAACAGAGTACTGCTCCTCCTGAGAACAGAGTACTGCTCCTCCTGAGAACAGAGTACTGCTCCTCCTGAGAACAGAGTACTGCTCCTCCTGAGAACAGAGTACTGCTCCTCCTGAGAACAGAGTACTGCTCCTCCTTAATAAAAAATGAGAACAGAGTACTGCTCCTCCTGAGAACAGAGTACTGCTCCTCCTGATATGAACAGATAAGTCCTCCTGAGAAAAGAGTACTGCTCCTCCTCCAAAACATGTGATGTTTCCTCCTGAGAACAGAGTACTGCTCCTCCTGAGAACAGAGTACTGCTCCTCCTGAGAACAGAGTACTGCTCCTCCTGAGAACAGAGTACTGCTCCTCCTGAGAACAGAGTACTGCTCCTCCTGAGAACAGAGTACTGCTCCTCCTGAGAACATAGTGGTGGCTGCCTCCTGAGAACAGAGTACTGCTCCTCCTGAGAACAGAGTACTGCTCCTCCTGAGAACAGAGTACTGCTCCTCCTCTAAAGACAAGGCTGTCAGGTCTTCCTCCTGAGAACAGAGTACTGCTCCTCCTGAGAACAGAGTACTGCTCCTTGACTTAAATTTACTTGAGAACAGAGTACTGCTCCTCCTGAGAACAGAGTACTGCTCCTCCTGAGAACAGAGTACTGCTCCTCCTCTAAAGACAAGGCTGTCAGGCCTTCCTCCTGAGAACAGATTGTTGCTCCTCCAGCTGAGAACAGAGTACTGCTCCTCCTGAGAACAGAGTACTGCTCCTCCTGTCAAAGTTTCCTCCTGAGAACAGTACTGACTCAGGGGTGAGAACAGAGTACTGCTCCTCCTCTAAACAGAGGCTTTCTGGCCTTCCTCCTGAGAACAGAGTACTGCTCCTCCTGAGAACAGAGTACTGCTCCTCCTGAGAACAGAGTACTGCTCCTCCTCCTGAGAACAGAGTACTGCTCCTCCTGAGAACAGAGTACTGCTCTAAAAACTCACTGAGAACAGAGTCCTGAGAACAGAGTACTGCTCCTCCTGAGAACATAGTACTGCTCCTCCTGTCAGGTCTTCCTCCTGAGAACAGAGTACTGCTCCTCCTGAGAACAGAGTACTGCTTTCCTGAGAACAGAGTACTGCTCCTCCTGAGAACAGAGTACTGCTCCTCCTGTCAGGTACTTCCTCCTGAGAACAGAGTACTGCTCCTCCTGAGAACAGAGTACTGTCACTCCTCCTGAGAACAGAGTACTGCTCCTCCTGAGAACAGAGTACTGCTCCTCCTCTAAAGACAAGGCTGTCAGGCCTTCCTCCTGAGAACAGAGTACTGCTCCTCCTGAGAACAGAGTACTGCTCCTCCTGAGAACAAAACAGAACAGAGTACTGCTCCTCCTGAGAACAGAGAACAGAGTACTGCTCCTCCTGAGAACAGAGTACTGCTCCTCCTGTCAGGTCTTCCTCCTGAGAACAGAGTACTGCTCCTCATTTATAGGCAGGCCTTTCAGGCCTATAGAATTAGGAATTAGAATACTAGAATGGCCATGAACCTTCTTATGATGAATAAAGGTCAGCCATGTTGGTCAGGGAGTTGGTCAACCATGGTTTTCCAGTGCTGTGATAAGATATTGTAAAATAATGAATTTGAGGAATTATCTGCACTGTATGTTTGTTAGCTAGTTAGCCAGATAGTTTTAGAGGAATGATTCCATACATTTTTCTAATGAACTGCGAATATACCAACATTTTATTTGAAAATGCAGTCAATCAAATCAAATCAAACTATATGCTCGGAATACAAGTGTAGACTTTAATGTTAATGCTTACATACAAGCCCTTAACCAACAGTGTAGACCTTACTGTGAAATGCTAACTTACAAGCCCTTAACCAACAGTGTAGACTTTACCGTGTAATGCTCTTCATGATTGTCTTGGTATGTTTGGACCATGATTGTTGGTGATGTGGACACCAAGGAACTTGAAACCCTCGACCCACTCCACTTCAGCCCCGTCGATGTTAATGGTGGCCTGTTCAGCCTGCCTTTTCCTGTAGTCCACGATCAGCTCCTTAGTCAATCCACAGCCATACAGTACACTGGCTGACATCAGTTGATGATAGGATTTAGACAAGTTGTAAATGCAACAAGTACTCATATTGTATCATATACAGAGCCTTCAGAAAGTATTCACACCCCTTGACTTTTTCCACATTTTGTTGTGTTACAGCCTGAATTGAAAATGTACTTCATTGAGATTTGTTGTCAATGGCCTACACAAAATACACCATAATGTCAAAGTGGAATATTGTTTTTCCAAATTAATAAAAAATGAAAAGCTGAAATGACTTGAAATGATTGAACCCCTTTGATATGCCAAGCCTAAATAAGTTCAGGAGTAAAAATGTATTGATTCACATGTTCCAAAACATGCATGATGTTTGCAACAAGGTACTAAAGTAATATTGCAAAAAATGTGGTAAAGCAATTAACCTTTTGTCCTGATTAAAGTGTTATGTTTATGGGCAAATCAATATAACACATTACTGAGTACCACTCTCCACGTTTTCAAGCATAGTGGTGGCTGCATCATGTTATGGGTATGCTTGTAATCGTTAAGAACTGGGGAGTTTTTCAGGATAAAAAGAAACGGAATGGAGCTAATCACAGGCAAAATCCTAGAAGAAAACCTGGTTCAGTCTGCTTTCCACCAGACACTGGGAGATTAATTCACCTTTCAGCAGGACAATAACCTAAAATACAAGGCCAAATCTACACTGGAGTTGCTTCCCAAGAAGAAAGTGAATATTCCTGAGTGGCCGAGTTACAGTTTTGACTTAAATTTACTTGAAAATCTATGGCAAGACCTGAAAATGTTTGTCTAGCAATGATAAGCAACCAATTTGTAAGAGAATGTTGAAAGGAATAATGGGCAATTGTTGCACAATCCAGCTGTGGAAAGTTCTTAGAGACTTACCCAGAAAGACTAACAGCTGCAATCGCTGCCAAAGTTTCTTCTGCAAAGTATTGACTCAGGGGTGGGAATAATTATGTAAATTAGATATTTCTGTATTTCATTTTCAAGACATTTGCAAAAATGTCTAAAAACATGTTTTCACTTTGTCATTATAGGTATTTTTTGTAGAGGATTGAGAAAATGCATTTATTTAATCCATTTTGAATTCAGGCTTCAACAGAACAAAATGTGGAGTAAGTGTCACGTTCGCTGGAATAAATATCGGACCAAGCTGCAGCGTGATATGGTTTCCACATATTATTTAATTGAAAATGCACAAAAAACAACAAATAATAAATGAAACGAACCGTAACAACAGAGGTGCAACATGCACTAACTCAAAACAATATCCCATAAAACACAGGTGGAAAAAATGCTACTTAAATATGATCCCCAATTAGAGACACCGATAACCAGCCTCTAATTGCCTCTAATTGGGAATCATACCAAACACCAACATAGAAAAACTAAACTAGAACCCCACATAGAAAATAATAACTAGAAAACCCCCCAGTCACACCCTGACCTACTATACCATAGAAAAACAAAGGTTCTCTATGGTCAGGGCGTGGGGGTTTCTGAAGGCTCTGTAGTAGCACTCAACAATTTAGACATTTATGGTCTGTTTACATATATTTTAGAGGTTATTTATACAGAAAATGGTATTTATAATTATATGGCAATATTTTAGGTTGACAATAATTGTATTACACAATTTCTGACAAATCTCATGCCTTAGTTTTATTTTCCTACAAAATTACAATCAGGATGATGTCTCTACAGGATTATGCCTCCCTGACCAATAGGGCTGCCATTCCACCCACATTTTGAAATGTGAGGGTTTATGACATAGCCCCTCTAGTAATATACTAGGATCTCTATGGTCAGACGTCTTCGTGAGAACAGAGTGCCGCTCCTCTTCATCTCCAACGGAGGAGGGGAGCCCCCATTCTCTCTCTCCCCAAAAGGCAGTTCTCGACCGGGCCTTTCTCCTCCGTGTCCTCCCCTGTCCCAGAACCAATACACGCTGTGGTGCTGTTCAACTGCTCCCCCTCACTTAAGCTTAACATTTAAGACAAGTAGGCCTCAGGCAGTGAAGAAACACACTCACGAACAAAGGATTCTTGGTTTAGGGGTTTTCTTTGACACACTGCATTCTCCATACATGTGAACATGCCTTGCTACAGTATGATATTGTAAAGAAATCCCTCCCTCCCCCAGACACTCTGCAGTCAGCACACTCTCCAGCCCTTACACCCTTCTTTATAGACACTTCTGATTGATATTGATGTTAATTAGTGAGGTTGCCGCTAACAACCCTGTTTCTCAGCACCATCAATCTAACCATCCATTAAAGTTGTGTATTGTGCCTATTGAATCATTTTCACCCTAACAAGATAACTATCCATCAATCTTTTTTGGACTGTCGATGTTCAGCGTAATGAATGGCTTTACAGGTAAGGATAAATAATGCATCTGCACCTCATCTTCAGCTAAACTCCGTCTAATCGCCCCTCGTGCAACAGCACAGATTGATCCGGGAGAAGATTTGCTGGGGAGACATTCTGTGAAGTATTGTTGACATTGCACAAGACACTACCCACTTTATATTTTACATACTTGACATACTTGACATTGAACATTCATAATTTAAACTATTGTGTACATACCAGTTGAATAACAATGCATAGTGACACGCCCTGATCTGTTTCACCTGTCCCTGATTATCTCCACCCACCTCCAAGTGTCACCTGTTTTCCTCATTAGTCCCTGGGTACTTATTCCTGTGTTCCCTGTTTGTCTGTTACCAGTTCGTCTTGTCAAGTCAACCAGCGTGTTAGTTCATTGCTCCTGTTTTTGCCTTTTCCTCTTAGAGAAGTGGTCCCGGCTTTGACCTTCCCTGCCTTGACTCTGAATCCGCTGGCCTGACCATACTGCTGTGCCTTCCTGACCTTGAGCCTGCCTGACCATACTGACTGCCCTGACCTTGAGCCTGCCTTCCATCTTAGAGAAGTGCCCTGACCTTGAGCCTGGCTGACTGCTGCCTTCCTGACCTTGAGCCTGCCTGACCATACTGCCTGCCTTCCTGACCTTGAGCCTGCCTCACCATACTGCCTGCCCTGACCTTGAGCCTGCCTGATCATTCAGCCTGCCCTGACCTCGAGTCTGCCTGACCATACTGACTGCCCTGACCTCGAACCTGCCCTGACCTCGACCATACTGCCTGCCTGACCTTCCTGCCTCAGCCTGCCCTGACCTTGAGCCTGCCTCATCATACTGCCTGCCTCTGACCTCGAACCTGCCTGCCCTTCATGCTGCCTGAGAAGTGACCATGGCTGACTGCCCATCCTCTTAGCCCTGACCTGGAGTGGCTGCCTGACCATACTGAAGCCCTGACCTCGAGCTGTGCCTCACCTTAGACTGCCTGCCTGACCATACTGCCTGCCCTGACCTTCAGCCTGCCTGACCAGTCTGTACCTGGACTCTGACCTTCCTCTATGATACTGCCTGCCCTGACCTCGAAGTGGTTGCATGCTGTCCAACCATTCTCTTGCCTGCCCCTTGGATTATAATGAATATCAGAGACTCAAACCATCTGCCTCCCGTGTCTGCATCTGGGTCTCTTCCTGTGCCCTTATAGAATAGTATACTTTCTTCATCTTACTTGTTATTTTTGGCTTACTTTTGATGATTAATTCTATTTATATTCAGATGGCACTGTTGAGGGAGGTGCAAGTCAGCATTCCGCTGCACAGTTTATACCTGCTGTAACCTGTGTACGTGACGAATAAACTTTGATTTGAGATCTTAGAGAAGTGGCAGCGTAGCCTAGTGGTTAGAGCGTTGGACTAGTATCCAAAAGGTTGCAAGATCAAATCCCAGAGCTGACAAAAGCTGTTGTTCTGCCCCTGAACAAGGAAGTTGTTCAGGCATTGTTCCTAGGCTGTCATTGAAAAATAAGAATTTGTTCTTAACTGAATTGCCAATTTAAAGTGAATGGCTGTTCCTTCCTCTTAAAAGAGAAGTGGTACATGGCTGTCCCTTCCTCTTAGAGAAGTGGTACATGGCTGTTCCTTCCTCTTAGAGAAGTGGTACATGGCTGTCCCTTCCTCTTAGAGAAGTGGTACATGGCTGTCCCTTCCTCTTAGAGAAGTGGTACATGGCTGTCTCTTCCTCTTAGAGAAGTGGTACATGGCTGTCCCTTCCTCTTAGAGAAGTGGTACATGGCTGTTCCTTCCTCTTAGAGAAGTGGTACATGGCTGTTCCTTCCTCTTAGAGAAGCCCCTCTTAGAAAAGGGATACATGGCTGTCCCTTCCTCTTAGAGAAGTGGTACATGGCTGTTCCTTCCTCTTAGAGAAGTGGTACATGGCTGTTCCTTCCTCTTAGAGAAGTGGTACATGGATGTCCCTTCCTCTTAGAGAAGTGGTACATGGCTGTCCCTTCCTCTTAGAGAAGCCCCTCTTAGAAAAGGGATACATGGCTGTCCCTTCCTCTTAGAGAAGTGGTGCATGGCTGTTCCTTCCTCTTAGAGAAGTGGTATATGGCTGTCCCTTCCTCTTAGAGAAGTGGTACATGGCTGTTCCTTCCTCTTAGAGAAGTGGTATATGTCTGTCCCTTCCTCTTAGAGAAGTGGTACATGGCTGTCCCTTCCTCTTAGAGAAGCCCCTCTTAGAAAAGGGATACATGGCTGTCCCAGAGTTAATCCTGCAGGATAATAGCCCAGGATTGATTTGGGATGAGGTTATATTGGATTATAATCCGCCCATCTGAAGTCAGTGCTCTGATTGCTTTGTGCAGCGTTTGACAAGATTAAATTATCTTTTTTCTGTGTTTAACATTTGGATTTTGGATTTGATGGTTCCTCAGATCAGAGGTTCCAAAACGTTCCACTCTGAGGCCCCCTCCCAGCATGGAGGAACTGCAATCTAACCTGAAACTCTATTAGCACACTTCACTATCCCTCCCTTCATCTACTTTCAAAAGAGCAATTCCATCTCATGCAGGCATTACCTCTGTAATAACTACATATTAGTTCAGTAGTCAGTTGAAGAGAGATGTGTCTCAGTCAGATAGTCTTGGAAGAGAACAGTGTTTAGCACGGCCCGGAATAGAAAACACACCAGGTGAGAGACAGAACACCAATGTTTTGTTTGGCATGCTGTGGGTACACACACACACACACGCACGCACGCACGCACACCCGCACACGCACACACAACTAATCTTGTGGGGACACACAATTCACTCCCATTCAAAATCCTATTTTCCCTAACCCATAACTCTAAACCTAACCTTAACCCTAAACCTAACTCCTAACCCTATCCCTAAAACTAACCCTAGCTCCTAACCCTAAACCTAAATTTAATACTAATTCTAACCTTAACCCTTTTGTTTGTTTACTATTCTTGTGTGGACTCCTGGTATAATTACCACGTCCACACACACACACACAGACACACACAGCGCTGTATGTTATTATGATGACATATTGTTTACAGCCTCCACTGTTGCCCTGACAAGGCCTACAGGGCACCTCAGACTGCACCATGACCAAAACCCTTGTCATCTTTCATTTGGTTTGTATCTGGTGCCGAGAGTTAGACTCCGACCCTTATGGGACGACACACGCCTCCATTCCTTTCATATTCTAATCAGGGAAAAATCATATTGGATTTTTGACCAGGTACTGAGGCTGTATTATTCCCCCCAGCCTGTCAAACTCTGGGCCCTGAGAGGCACCAGGACAAAACACAGAATGAAGATAAGTCTTTGTGCCTCTTGGCACTATCATCACAAATCTGCTGACATTCTCCGCCGTCCAAGTTGTGGGATCGTCTCTTATTAAAACGTCAGACTATATTACGCGTTTACTTACAGCTGCAAATAAAAGCCTCAAATACTGGAGCACAGTAGAACTAAAGAGAGTAATGCTGCAGTCAGTGTCGCAGAAAAATAGAAAAGGTCCTTTGGTGATGAAACTGGTGAAACGTAATGTGGTAAATGTGGCACAAAATGGAGTTCTGAGGGCTTTATTGCATATTGCAGGCTACTGGCTGTGACCGACCGGCCATCGACACTACTGCATGACTTTCTCTCCCTCTCGCTACTCCCCTGCTCCCCCTCTCTGTCTCTGACCAAAAGGCACGTCAGTCACACAAAAGGGATTGGCTGAGATTACTACATTACGCTCCATAGAAAACCACTTGCCCAGGGGGAAATTTGATTGGTTGGAACGTGGAGTCCATAACTATTTCCTGTGAAGAATGGAGACGCCCGCAGCAGAGCGCCGACGTGGCCTGTTAATAATACATATTTATACTTCCCAGACCCAGGAACAGTTATACCTTCACACATTTCATTTATTTCTTGCATCTTATCTTTTGCACCTCCGGCGGTGTTTTTCCTTTTTCTTGGGTCTCGTTGTTATTATTATATGATGTACCTTTTCCCCTCCTTTGGTGCAAAGCCTCGGAGAATTGATGATAAAAAAGGTTGGAAAGTTTTGAAGTTTGAAAACTTCATGTTTTCTGAATCAGTCTCGCTCGGGTGGTTGCCGCTCGTTTTAGCATTGTTCCTTCCATCCGGTTTTCATTTGTAGATGTAATCAAATATTCATCGCAGCGTTGGAACACTTTATATTTCCACTATAGCTGACAGACCCATTCGACACAGTTTGATAGGGGGCTTTTCATTTAAATGTATCCCTTTGCCCGTTTTCACTCGTTCTGTAAAAAACATGTGGAAGTCATTGAACGACCATCGCTTGTGTCTGTTCAGGACGATCTGGAGAAATGTCTCTCCTGAGCCGTGTGATAGGCTGCAGCCATTTACAATATAATGACAGGATCAATATGAACAGTGCTACTGGCGCCTTTGATAGTTCTGTCACGATCAACGCCGGCGATAAAGCACTATCATTTCTTCTCCTTCTGAACGGAGCTGCTGCCATAACGACCTGTAGTCATTACTGCACATAGTGGGCCAAGCTCCGATAAGACCCCCACAATTTCCTGTTAGTTCCCCAACAAATGATTAGCTGCTCCTGCAGTAATTTGATTGGCTAATTGGCTAGAGCAGGCTAGATGTTATAATGAACTGTATAATTATTGGTCAAGTTGGGTGTGGCACAATAATTCAGCCCCGCTGATGGTTAAAGAGCCAAGGGGGCCGAGCGATTCGCTCTCCCAGTCACTCTCCAAGGCCTTTGAGTGACATCAGCTCAACACAAAGGATGAAATAGCCCAGTCCTAATAGTCATTGGAGTCTTTGCATATACAATTGCAGTACTGTTATTATGTGGCCAGGGCCTTTTTCTCTTTTGTAAAGATATTCAAAATGGCTATACTATTATTCAAGCTATTCTCTCCCTCCTCCTCCTCCTCTCCCTTCTCTCCCTCCTCCCCTGCTTCCCCTCTTCCTCCTACTCCCCCTCCTCTCCCCCTCCCCCTCTTCCTGAATAAAGTTACTGTGAAGAAGAAAAGAGAGAGAAAATATGGCTGTCAGGGGTTAGTGATAAGGGATGTGAGGAGAGTGGAGGCTGTCTTGGTTGTCAGGGGTTAATGATAAGGGATGTGAGGAGAGTGAGGCTGTCAGGGGTTAATGATAAGGGATGTGAGGAGAGTGTAGGCTGTCAGGGGTTAATGATAAGGGATGTGAGTCGAGTGGAAGCTGTCTTGGTTGTCAGGGGTTAATGATAAGGGATGTGAGTCGAGTGGAAGCTGTCTTGGTTGTCAGGGGTTAATGATAAGGGATGTGAGTCGAGTGGAAGCTGTCTTGGTTGTCAGGGGTTAGTGAAAAGGGATGTGAGGAGAGTGAGGCTGTCTTGGTTGTCAGGGGTTAGTGAAAAGGGATGTGAGGAGAGTGAGGCTGTCTTGGTTGTCAGGGGTTAATGATAAGGAATGTGAGGCGAGTGAGGCTGTCTTGGCTGTCAGGGGTTAGTGATAAGGGATGTGAGTCGAGTGGAAGCTGTCTTGGTTGTTAGGGGTTAGTGATAAGGGATGTTAGGAGAGTGAGGCTGTCTTGGTTGTCAGGGGTTAATGATAAAGGATGTGAGTCGAGTGGAAGCTGTCTTGGTTGTCAGGGGTTAGTGAAAAGGGATGTGAGGAGAGTGAGGCTGTCTTTGTTGTCAGGGGTTAGTGATAAGGAATGTGAGGCTGTCTTGGCTGTCAAGGGTTAGTGATAAGGGATGTGAGGAGAGTGTAGGCTGTCAGGGGTTAGTGATAAGGGATGTGAGGAGAGTGAGACTGTCAGGGGTTAGTGATAAGGGATGTGAGGAGAGATAAGGAAGAGAAAATAAGAAACACAGTGATTTGATTTATGGTGTAGACACCTGGAGGAGAGTGAGGCTGTCTTGGCTGTCAGGGGTTAGTGATAAGGGATGTGAGGAGAGTGAGGCTGTTAGGGGTTAGTGATAAGGTATGTGAGGAGAATTAAGCTGTTTTGGTTGTCAGAGGTTAGTGATAAGGGATGTGAGGAGAGTGAGGCTGTCAGGGGTTAGTGATAAGGGATGTGAGGAGAGTGAGGCTGTCAGGGGTTAGTGATAAGGGATGTGAGGAGAATGAGGCTGTCTTGGTTGTCAGAGGTCAGTTTTAAGGGATGTGAGGAGAGTAATGCTGTCAGGGGTTAGTGATAAGGGATGTGAGGAGAATCCCTTCAAATCCTCTCCCACCCCCCCAAATCAAATCAAATCAAATGACATGTTATTTGTCACAAGCGCCGAACACAAGCCCTTAGCCAAGTTCAAGAAATAGAGTTAATCAAATATTTACTAAATAAACTAAAGTAAAAAAAACGGGGGAAAAAACAGTAACACAATTTGTTATTTATTTATCTGTTATTTTACCAGGTAAGTTGACTGAGAACACGTTCTCATTTGCAGCAACGACCTGGGGAATAGTTACAGGGGAGAGGAGGGGGATGAATGAGCTAATTCTTAACTGGGGATTATTAGGTGACCGTGATGGTTTGAGGGCCAGATTGGGAATTTAGCCAGGACACCAGGGTTAACACCCCTACTCATACGATAAGTGCCATGGGATCTTTAATGACCTCAGAGAGTCAGGACACCCGTTTAATGTCCCATCCGAAAGACGGCACCCTGCAATCACTGCCCTGTGGCATTGGGATATTGCTTTAGACCAGAGGAAAGAGTGCCTCCTACTGGCCCTCCAACACCACTTCCAGCAGCATCTGGTCTCCCAGAAATGTACAATACATTTACATAACAATAACGAAGCTATATACAGGGGCTACCGGTACTGAGTCAATGTGTGGAGGTACATTTATAAAGTGACTATGCATAGATAAGAAACAGAGAATAGCAGCAGTGTAAAAACAGTCCGGGTGGTTTAATTGTTCAGCAGTCTTATGCCTTGGGGCTAGAAGCTGTTAAGGAGCCTTTTGGTCCTAGACCTAGTATATAGGTCCTGGATGTCAGGAAGTTTGGCCCCAGTGATGTACTGGGCCGTACACACTATAGCACCTTGTGGTCAGATGCCCAGCAGTTTCCATGATGCAATCGGTCAGGATGCTCTCGATGGTGCAGCTGTAGAACCTTTTGAGGAGCTGGGGACCCATGCCAAATATTTTCAGTCTTCTAAGGGGGAAAAGGTGTTGTAGTGCCCTCTTCACAACTGTCTTGGTGTGTTTGGACCATGTTAGTTTGTTGGTGATGTGGAAAACAAGGAAGTTGAAACTCTCAACCCGCTCCACTTTAGCCCCGTTGATGTTAATGGTGGCCTGTTCGGCCCCCCTTGTCCTATAGTCCACGATCAGCACCTTTGTCTTGCTCACACACCTCCTCTAAGTCTCTCCCTCCATCTCTCTGGACATTTTATTTCGTTCTCTTTCACTATCCTCACTTTTACTCATCTATCCTCTCCAATCCCTCTTCCTCCTCCTGGTCCCTCTTCCTCCCTCCTACCTCCTCCTCCTTCCTCTGTCTTTCCATCTCTCCAATCCCCACAGGGGGTGTTTAGGTGGTGTGGGGGGATATGCAGTGGAGCTGGAACTACTCGAAACAAATCAGCCAATCGATCCCCTGGTTGTATCTCTCCATCTATCCCTCTGATCGTCAGCAGAAAACAAAGTGTTTATTAAGCGAAACCCTCCCCCGATCCGAGTCACCACCACTGTATCAAAGGCATTTCTAAGGCGGAGGGAGCCGTTGCAGAGTGCTCTCACCGATTCCCCGGTGTAGGCCTGCCGCCTGGTTGCCGATAGCATCTCAGTAGATGTTTACCCGAGAGAATTCTTAATTGCCTGTTTCTTTACTTTTTTTTGCTTACCCAAACTTTTCTCTCTCTCTCCCTCACAGAAAGTGGAGAGAGAGAGAGCGAGAGAGAGAGAGACAGAGAGCTAGCTCTCCCATTTATGACAATGAGTAGAAAAGCAAAGCTTAAAAAGCATCAGAGCAGTGTGTTTATCTGTCATCTGCGGTCTATGGGGCTTAAAAAGTGAATCAGGGTCTGAATTCAGAGGAAACCATTGCATTATAGGTTCATCCCGGCTTGATTGAAATGGAAAGCTGTGGCTTCTTTCTCGCGGAGAGAAGAAAAGCCATCACTGCTGATTAGATTATGGAGAGAAAGAAAAGCGTAGGGGGATAGGAAGAGGAACCTTACAGAGAGAGACAGAGGGAGGGGAGTTTGAGTCAAGAGAAGAATGCAATGAGGCAGAAAGAGAAAAATAGATAGAGGGAGAAAGGCAAAGGGAATGAAGGAGTAGGCAAGTGAATGAGCAGAGAGAAATTGTCCCCATCAATACAGTCTGTTAGACGGAGTCAGAAGGCTGTGTGCAGTGTTTTCATCCTTGCCTGGCCGAGACTCCTTGCTCCCACAAACGCTATGCCAGCTCATGGATGTTCGATTTCTTCTCCGCAATGAGTCTGGATCTTCGTACCTCCCCGACCCTTTACCGAATACAAACACATTTGCGACCGTCTGATTGGTCCAGAAACCGATGGTTTGGGCAATAATCAGAACACACGTGGCAGCATTTTGAAAATGTGTAATTGGCTTTAATACGCTGATTAGTTAGAGACGATCCAATCGCTGGTGACTTTGTTTTGTACAACGTCCCTTGTGCCCCTCGTCACCACAAACAACTTCAATGATGTCAGTCTCAGACTGAAGTAATTAGCGAATGATAGAGCAGATGAATAATTTAGTGTGAGTTGTCAGGCTAGTTTCACCCACCATACAGACAGACACAGAATAGATTTGTGCCACTCTGGCTTCAGGGCTGCAACGTCTGAATAATCAATCAGCCATTAATGGAGTAAGTGGCTATGGAAGGATATTAAATGTTAATTGTTGTAAAATATCGATCCCACTCATTGATCCCCAGGATAATTGCAATCAGGAAAAACAAATATACATTACACCAGAGTAGACCCCCTGTACTGGAAAGGGCCGACCGAGATGAATGGCTGTTTCCATGAGAACTGTTTTGGTGTTGTTTATGTGTCTGCCGGCCACTTTCAGGGGCTCAGGCCGCTTCCCAAATGGCACCCTATTCCGTATTCAGTGCCCTACCTTTTCCCAAGGCCCCAGGGCCCATAGGGGTCTGGTCAAAGTAGTGCACTACATAGGGAAACGTGAGAGAGAAAACTTTGTGGGAAGGAAAGAGTGCTCAATCATCTGGACACTTCCTCTCTGGTATTCTGGGTAAATTTAGAATGACATATATATTATTAATTTTGCCTATCAATCAGGAGCTATTCTGATATTCATTTTCTTTCTGCAATCCGACCCGTGCCGGATTTCACTCGGGCTCGACTTCCATTATACGCCTGACTCTTAAAACATTTCCAGCTCTTCTTCAGTGCATTCAGAGTAGCTACTTTGCCATACTCAATTCCATTCAAGTTCTGAGCATCCAGGAGATCCTGGTGTTGGTACTCTGGTTTACTTCCTGGTCAGAGCACTTTCCGGGGAGTACTGAGCCTTGTGATTGGTGGATGCTGGTTATGACTCAATGAATATAGACACTACACTAGTCTCTAGCCTTGCAGTTCATAGATTAACCCTCTGTGGCCCAGGGTCGATGAGGGCTGGAACAACAATCCCACTATCCTCTAACTTCTAGTCAGGGTGGCTCGAGTGGGGGGCTTGGGGTGTAGAGGAGGGGGAGACAGAGGCTACTCCCAGGGTACCCAGGGAGAGTTGGCTTGGCAGCCGAGAGGCGGCCTGTCAGATGCCTGTTGAATAATTCATGGTCAGGACTCGGTAGCAGTTGGAGCTCCTAATACCTCACGAGTCTCAGACATCCCCCCGTACGGCCTAATCAATAACACTTAGCCGATGCTTTATAATCAAGGAGAGACACTCAAATTCCATCATCAGCCAATTAGCTGTGGAGTCCTCCTTCTCATCCCACTGTTCCCCCTCCTTCTGAAGCGCAGAGCACGTCATCCATTGTTAAAGCTGAATAATGTTTAGACAGCTCTCGTTTTTTGATTGAGGGTTTCGATGGGTTTAATAAGAAAAATGTCAAGTCGTGTGCCAATATTGCCTCGGAGCGGAGCTGGGGAAGAGTGGCAGCCCAAGACTGATTCCTATCTAAAGGTTTCTTTGTGCGTTCCTCCAAAAAAGGTTTTTATCATGTATTTTATGGTCTGTTCTTTTTCAGCTCTCTCTGGATGATGGAGAGAGAGAGAGAGAGAGAGAGAGAGAGAGAGACCAGGGAAAGAGAGACCAGGGAGAGGGTGACAAGGGAGAGGGAGACAGGGTAGAGGGAGAGGGAGATGGGGAGAGGGAGATGGGGGAGAGGGAGACAGGGTAGAGGGAGAGGGAAACAGAGAGAGGGAGATGGGGTAGAGGGATAGGGAGATGGGGGAGAGGGAGAGGGAGAGGGAGATGGGGTAGAGGGATAGGGAGATGGGGGAGAGGGAGACAGGGTAGAGGGAGAGGGAAACGGGGAGAGGCAGATGGGGTAGAGTGAGAGGGAGACAGGGAGAGGCAGATGGGGTAGAGGGAGAGGGAGATGGGGAGAGGGAGAGGGAGACGGGGAGAGGGAGAGGGAGATGGGGTAGAGGGATAGGGAGATGGGATAGAGGGAGAGGGAGACGGGAAGAGGAGGATAAGGTAGAGGGAGAGGAAGACAGGGTAGAGTGATAGGGAGATGGGGGAGAGCCAGATGAGGGAGACGGGGAGAGGGAGACAGGGTAGAGGGATAGGGAGATGGGGGAGAGCCAGATGAGGGAGAGGGAGACAGGGTAGGGGATAGGGAGATGGGGGAGAGCCAGATGAGGGAGACGGGGAGAGGGAGACAGGGTAGAGGGATAGGGAGATGGGGAGAGGGAGACAGGGTAGAGGGATAGGGAGATGGGGGAGAGCCAGATGAGGGAGACGGGGAGAGGGAGACAGGGTAGAGGGATAGGGAGATGGGGGAGAGCCAGATGAGGGAGACGGGGAGAGGGAGACAGGGTAGAGGGATAGGGAGATGGGGGAGAGCCAGATGAGGGAGACGGGGAGAGGGAGACAGGGTAGAGGGATAGGGAGATGGGGAGAGGGAGATGGGGAGAGGGGAGAGGGAGACAGGGTAGAGGGATAGGGAGATGGGGGAGAGCCAGATGAGGGAGACGGGGAGAGGGAGACAGGGTAGAGGGATAGGGAGATGGGGGAGAGCCAGATGAGGGAGACGGGGAGAGGGAGACAGGGTAGAGGGATAGGGAGAGGGAGACAGGGTGAGGGATAGGGAGATGGGGGAGAGCCAGATGAGGGAGACGGGGAGAGGGAGACAGGGTAGAGGGATAGGGAGATGGGGAGAGGGAGATGAGGGAGACGGGGAGAGGGAGACAGGGTAGAGTGATAGGGAGATGGGGGAGAGCCAGATGAGGGAGACGGGGAGAGGGAGGCAGGGTAGAGGGATAGGGAGATGGGGAGAGGGAGACAGGGTAGAGGGATAGGGAGATGGGGAGAGGGAGATGAAGTGATACTTATTGCAAGGTGGTTATGTTCTCTCATACAATAGTTTCCTCCCTTCTTGTTCTACTCTTTGCTGGCCTGAGGGCGGCACAAGTAATGTTACAACCCCATGTTCTGTACTGTACACTCCCTCATAGAAAACACTGTAATCTCCACTATACACATGCCCAACAATCCCTCATACACCACCTCATTAAACAGTACAGTCAAACAGTTCGCCCAGAAGACAATGAAATGAGGAAATTGATAGATCCATAAAAAAAAGTATCTGGAAAAATAACACTGACCTGATTGGTCTCTAATTGTCTCTGTGTGTCTCTGGAAAAATAACTCTGACCTGATTGGTCTCTAGTTGTCTCTGTGTGTCTCTGGAAAAATAACTCTGACCTGATTGGTCTCTAGTTGTCTCTGTGTGTCTCTGGAAAAATAACACTGAACTGACTGGTCTCTAGTTGTCACGTTCTGACCTTAGTTCTTTTGTTATGTCTTTGTTTTAGTATGGTCAGGACGTGAGTAGGGTGGGTTGTCTATGTTCCTTTTTCTATGTTGTGTTTTGCGTTTGGACTGGTATGGTTCTCAGAGGCAGGTGTCGTTAGTTGTCTCTGATTGAGAATCCTACTTAGGTAGGCTTTTCCCACTTGTGTTTCGTGGGGGATTGTTTCCTGTTTTGTTTATTTCACCGTACAGGACTGTTTTGTTTCGTTCGTTCTTGTTATTTTGTTTTTGTGTTCATGGTAATAAATGATCAATATGGACACTTACCATGCTGTGCATTGGTCCTCCTCTTCTTCCACCTACGACGAACGTTACAGAATCACCCACCACCAAAGGAACAAGCAGCGTGGTAAGGAGCAGCGCTATTTAGAGGAGGTGACAACATGGGATGTGATAGAAAGGTGGTCGGTCGACCCAGGGAGAGTGCCGGAGCCCGCCTGCGATTCTCTGGAACAGTGCGAGGAGGGATACCGGCGAATGGAGTTGGCACGGCGATCAAGGAAGCCCGAGAGGCAGGGGCACACGGGGAGTGTGGCTAAGTCAGGTAGGAGACCTGGGCCAACTCCCCGTGCTTACCGGGGAGAGAGGTGCACCGGGTCGGCACCGTGTTATGCCGTGAGGCACACAATGTCCCCGGTGCGCAGACATAGCCCGGTGCGTTACATCGCAGCGCCTCGTATCGGCCGGGCTAGAGTGGGCATCGAGCCGGGTGCCATGCCCAAGCCTCCTTGTCCTGAGCTGCACAGAGTGCCCCTCTCCCGTCTGTCCTGAGCTGCCAGTCTGTCCTGCAGCTGCCCCACTGAGGCTCTATCCAGCCAGGTAGGGTTGTGCTGGTCCTCCAGTGCGCCTCCACGCACCTGCCCTCCGGTGGCAGGCCCCGCACCAGGCTGTCTCTCCGTCTCCTCCCTACAGGTGCTCCCGCATGTCCAGTACTGCCAGAATCTCCCTCCTGTCCTGAGCTGCCAGAGTCTCCCTTCTGTCCTGAGCTGCCAGAGTCTCCCGTCTGTCCTGAGCTGCCAGAGTCTCCCGTCTGTCCTGAGCTGCCAGAGTCTCCCGTCTGTCCTGAGCTGCCAGAGTTGCCCGTCTGTCCTGAGCTGCCAGAGTCGCCCGTCTGTCCTGAGCTGCCAGAGTCTCCCGTCTGTCCTGAGCTGCCAGAGCCGCCTGTCTGTCAGGAGCTGCCAGAGCCACCCGTCTGTCAGGAGCTGCCAGAGCCACCCGTCTGTCAGGAGCTGCCAGAGCCACCCGTCTGTCAGGAGCTGCCAGAGCCACCCGTCTGTCAGGAGCTGCCAGAGCCACCCGCCGGTCAGGAGCTGCCAGAGCCACCCGTCTGTCAGGAGCAGCCAGAGCCGCCGGTCGGTCAGGAGCTGCCAGAGCCACCCGTCTGTCAGGAGCTGCCAGAGCCACCCGCCGGTCAGGAGCTGCCAGAGCCGCCCGTCGGTCAGGAGCAGCCAGAGCCGCCGGTCGGTCAGGAGCTGCCAGAGCCACCCGTCTGTCAGGAGCTGCCAGAGCCACCCGCCGGTCAGGAGCAGCCAGAGCCGCCGGTCGGTCAGGAGCTGCCAGAGCCACCCGTCTGTCAGGAGCTGCCAGAGCGCCCGCCGGTCAGGAGCAGCCAGAGCCGCCGGTCGGTCAGGAGCTGCCAGAGCCGCCAGTCGGTCAGGAGCAGCCAGAGCCGCCGGTCGGTCAGGAGCTACCAGAGCTGCCAGTCGGTCAGGAACTGCCAGAGCCGCAGGTCACTCAGGAGCTGCCAGAGCCGTCTGTCTGTCAGGAGCTGCCAGAGCCGTCCGTTACTCCGGTGCTGCCGGAATCGCCTTTCACTCCGGAGGTGCCGGAGTCTCCCGCCTGTCCGGTGCTAACGGAATCTCCCGTTCATTCGGGACCCGTTGCTAGGGTCCACAGTCCGAGGTCGGCGGCAAGGGTCACCGCTCGAAAGGTGCCACGGAGGCGGGTTAAGAGGCGGATAAAGACTATGGTGGAGTGGGGGCCACGTCTCGCGCCAGAGCCGCCACCGAGGACAGACACCCACCCAGACCCTCCCCTATAGGTTCAGGTTTTGCGGCCGGAGTCCGCACATTTGGGGATAGGGGTACTGGGTGATTGTTTCCTGTTTTGTGTATTTTACCGTACAGGTCTGTTTCGTTTCGTTTGAATAATAACACTGACCTGATTGGTCTCTAGTTGTCTCTGTGTGTCTCTGGAATAATAACACTGACCTGATTGGTCCCTAGTTGTCTCTGTGTGTCTCTGGAATAATAACACTGACCTGATTGGTTCCTAGTTGTCGCTGTGTGTCTCTGGAATAATAACACTGACCTGATTGGTCCCTAGTTGTCTCTGTGTGTCTCTGGAATAATAACACTGACCTGATTGGTCCCTAGTTGTCTCTGTGTGTCTCTGGAATAATAACACTGACCTGATTGGTCTCTAGTTGTCTCTGTGTGTCTCTGGAATAATAACACTGACCTCTGGAATAATAACACTGACCTGATTGGTCCTAGTTGTCTCTGTGTGTCTCTGGAATAATAACACTGACCTGATTGGTCCCTAGTTGTCTCTGTGTGTCTCTGGAATAATAATAACTACTGATCCTTTGGTCCCTAGTTGTCTCTGTGTGTCTCTGGAATAATAACTGATTGGTCCTGATTGGTCTCTAGTTGTCTCTGTGTGTCTCTGGAATAATAACACTGACCTGATTGGTCCCTAGTTGTCTCTGGAATAATAACACTGACCTGATTGGTCTCTAGTTGTCTCTGGAATAATAACACTGACCTGATTGGTCTCTAGTTGTCTCTGTGTGTCTCTGGAATAATAACACTGACCTGATTGGTCTCCAGTTGTCTCTATTTGTCTTGTCTTCCACTTCCAGTTGTGGAAATCGATCTGTTGATTCAACTAAGATAAGGCACCGCACTGAACAAACCACACTGAATAGAACCAATGCCACTCTCCCTGCCTGTGGACTATCTACTCACCAGCGAGTTCATCCAGTGGGGACTTACTTCCTGGGCCGTGTTAATTGGGGCACACTGTCCCAAAACGTTTTGCAATTGAAATGAAAACGAGTGACCATTAACTTTGGTAAAGTGCCTACTGAACAAGAGTCTAAACTTTAACTCCAATGTATTGACTACAGTATACGGTACATCCAGTAATATGCCTCAATTCGTTGTATACCGTAGGCTAATTGTAATTGTATAACTGTTAGAATGAGAGTGCTCTCTCCTCTGTGGGGTTCAGAGGTCAGTGGATGGTAATGCACCAGACTGAGAGTTCATTAGCGGGTCCATTATCAGCTGTTACATCACTTCCATCATCCCCTCCTGGGGGTCAGCTAGAGAGGGATTGTGGTTGTTTAGTCTCTTGTGGTGAAGTGGTCTGGGAGAGTTTATAGGTTGGTAGTTATTAAGGTTGTTATAACCCTCTATCATAAAGTTGTTATAACCCTCAAACATAAGGTTGTTATAACTCTTCATCATAAGGTTGTTATAACCCTCTAACACAAGGTTGTTATAACCCTCCAACATAAGGTTGTTATAACCCTGTAACATAAGGTTCTTATAACCCTGGAACATACGGTTGTTATAACCCTTCATCATGAGGTTGTTATAACCCTGTAACATAAGGTTGTTATAACCCTCCAACATAAGGTTGTTATAACCCTTTTACATAAGGTTATTATAACCGTTTATCATAAGGTTGTTATAAGCCTCTAACATAAGGTTGTTATAACCCTCTAACATAAGGTTGTTATAACCCTGGAACACATGGTTGTTATAACCCTTCATCATGAGGTTGTTATAACCCTGTAACATAAGGTTGTTATAACCCTTTTACATAAGGTTGTTATAACCCTCTAACATAAGGTTGTTAAAACCCTGGAACATGAGGTTGTTATAACCCTCAAACATAAGGTTGTTATAACCCTCTAACATAAGGTTGTTATAACCCTCTAACATAAGGTTGTTATAACGCTCTAACATAAGGTTGTTATAACCCTCTAACATAAGGTTGTTAAAACCCTGGAACATAAGGTTGTTATAACCCTCTAACATAAGGTTGTTAAAACCCTGGAACATAAGGTTGTTATAACCCTCTAACATAAGGTTGTTATAACCCTCTAACATAAGGTTGTTATAACCCTCTAACATAAGGTTGTTATAACCCTCTAACATAAGGTTGTTATAACCCTCTAACATAAGGTTGTTATAACCCTTCATCATAAGGTTGTTCAAACCCTGGAACATAAGGTTAGAGGGTTCAGGTCCCTTCCTTCCTCCACTTCTATCATCTTGTCGTTCTGAAGCCTCCTTCGTTCGGTGCTACCTTTCCATTCTTCCCCTTCTCCTTCCTGTCTGCACGGAGAACATGTCAGTTTACAGCCAGTTCAACTTTTCTGCCTTGTCAATCCCTCAGATTGCAAGGAAAGCACTTCTCCTCCCAGCCAGGGGGAGAGAGGTGTAGAGGTGAGGGGGTATCAGCATTTTAGTGCCAAACTTGAACTTCACGCCAACCCCAACCTTTCATATTCACGATTAGTGCGAAAATCCTTTGCTGTCATCCACAACTATCTGAATTTCTGAGGTGAGTGCAGGAATGTGTGTGTGAGTTAAGTCCCCCACCTCCGTAATTTGTCCCTGGCCAGCCAGTTGTCTCATTATCTCCCTTGACCCTTCTGTTAGAATAGTGCCACGGAAACTTTCAGAATCTCCTCAGCGCATTCTGGAGAGACTTCTCCTCCTGCCCTCTGAGTGCACGAGGTCAGGCTTGGTCTCCGGCCCCTCCACCAGGCTGCAATAATGGAACAATTAACTGGGAGGAAAATTGTCTCTGGGCACAATGGCTCTGACTCCCTCCATTAGAAATAAAGAGAGAGAGAGAGAGAGCTGGGGTCTGTGATTAGGTCTCTCTGGGTTTTAATTGTCTTGCCGTTATGGCAGCAGGGTGTTTCTGTTAGTCATAATGAGCGAAGGCTCTCACCCACAGAGCTCCAGAAACTGTTCTGTAGTCTCCACACAGCCATGGTGACAGGGCGGTGGGAGTGGGGTGGAGTGTGTGGTGCGTGTGTGTGTGTCCATGCATGCTTTTGTGTGTGTGTGTGTGTGTCCATGCATGCTTTTGTGTGTGTGTGTGTGTGTCCATGCATGCTTTTGTGTGTGTGTGTGTGTGTGTGTGTGTGTCCATGCATGCTTTTGTGTGTGTGTGTGTGTGTGTGTGTCCATGCATGCTTTTGTGTGTGTGTGTGTGTGTCCATGCATGCTTTTGTGTGTGTGTGTGTGTGTGTGTGTGTGTGTGTGTGTGTGTGTGTGTCATGCATGCTTTTGTGTGTGTGTGTGTGTGTGTGTGTGTGTCCATGCATGCTTTTTTGTGTGTGTGTCCATGCATGCTTTTGTGTGTGTGTGTGTGTGTGTGTGTGTGTCCCATGCATGCTTTTGTGTGTGTGTGTGTGTGTCCATGCATGCTTTTGTGTGTGTGTGTGTGTGTGTGCGTGCATGCGTGCATGCGTGTGTGTGTGTGTCCATGCATGCTTTTGTGTGTGTGTGTGCGTGCGTGCGTGTGTGTGTGTACGTGTCATGCGTGGTTTGCCGAGAGGGCTGGATGAATGATGGATAGATCGTCTGTCGGTCCACTGTAGCCCGGCTCTTAACTATGTCCAATCACATGTGGATATCTTGTCTGCCTGTGAGAGAAAAAAGCTTATTGACTCTTACCTCTTGCTTACATTCAAATATCAATGTCGTGTGCCTTTAATATACAGTAGTCCCATTGAGACAAACGACTGTACAGTAGTGTACATATTGGTTTTTTATACACCCATTCTCTGGTCCTGGATGCAGACGATATGTGCGTCCCAAATGGAACCCTGTTCCCTCTATAGTGCACTGCTGTTGACCAGGGCCCGTAGTACCACTTTTGACCATGGTCCATAGATAGTGCACTATCAAGGGAATAGGGTGCCATTTGGAACGCAGACTATGGTTCATGAGGCCCCGGTTCACTCCCATTTTGATTTATTAGAATTTTCATCACCCAATTGATCCAGGACTTTACTCAAGGGACAAAGATGCAGACTAAATGACTATTGACGCTGAACATTTGAAAAATGCATTTGTCAGATCGCCCAGGCTATGAATGAGGGGCGGGCATATAAAAAAATGATTTGTCCGATCAATGGAGGAGGAAGGGAGAGAGAGAGGGAGGAGTGTAGCAGAGCTGCAGTGGGAGAGTCCTTAGTAGCAGACTCATTGTCATAAATGGGAGAGCTCTCTCTATCTCTCTCTCTCTCTCTCTCTCTCTCTCTCTCTCTCTCTCTCTCTCTCTCTCTCTCTCTCTCTCTCTCTCTCTCTCTCTCTCTCTCTCTCTCCCTCTCCCTCTCCCTCTCATGGCAGCTGCATGGGCCTGTGCTGACTGCTGCTGGCGCATTGCAGTAAACTAGCAGTGGTGGAGGAGAGGGAGGAGTGCGTGTGTAATGGTGTGTGTGGATCAGGCAGGAATCATCAACAAGCATCCTCTAGTTTACTGTCTCCATAAATCAAACTCATCCACTTCACGTAGTTTTGTCCACACGCACGCATGTATTCACACACATAATCACGTACGCACGCATGTATTCACAAACCTAATGACGTACGCACGCATGTATTCACAAACATAATGACGCACGCACGTGCATTCACAAACACACACACCCGTTCCATTGACCTTTCATCGTGAGTTTTTTTTCTGTGCAGAACGGTGAAAAAGAATCACTTTGAAATGTAAATGTCACATTCATTAGTTTGGTGATTTAATGAAGTGTGGCATAGGATATGAAGAATAGGATATGAAGAAGGAACTGTTGATTGGAGAACTCTTATTGTCTGACAAAACATTGTTCCCCTGACGTCGAACAGTCTCATCAGCCTCTCTCTGATAATGGAATCAAGAACCTTGAAAGACGAAAAGAGCAGCGTCTCAAAATAGGAGGGCTGATTTAGGATCAGTTTAGCCTTTTAGATCACAATGAATAAGATTACATGTACTGGGGGGGGGGGACCTGATCCTAGATCAGCACTCCTACTCTGAGACGCTAGATACATACGGCCGCAGGAAATATATTGTTTATGTCTGGTTGCGCCAACATCAATCTCGTCAAAGGGCTCGGCTGTCAACACTTTGAGCCTTCTTAGCTCTTTCTGTGTCCCTCCCTTTTCCTGTATTCTTCCAGACACACTTTAACCCCTTGCTGCCCTCAGGCAGTGTCATGCCTGAATGATGTCTTTATCAACCATCCATAGGAAGTGTTTAGCTGTCTGGGAGGTTTTGTAGCTGTATTTGCCGTAGGATTTTACTATCCTCATTTCAAGACTGGCTGATCTTTATGTTGGTGTCGTGATCTATGTGCTACAGTCCACATAGTATATCAGCTGTCTTTACTCTCTGCCTGGTACATCCTCCATCTGTGAATGTACCATGTGTTGATTAATTATGGGGGGGGGGGGTTATCCCCGCGCTGCTGACGACTGCTTTGGTCCACTCAGACATTGGAAATAAAGGCCCGATACCCTCACTAACCATCATCATCACTGCCCTCACTAACCATCATCATCACTGCCCTCACTAACCATCATCATCACTGCCCTCACTAACCATCATCATCACTGCCCTCACTAACCATCATCATCACTGCCCTCACTAACCATCATCATCACTGCCCTCACTAACCATCATCATCACTGCCCTCACTAACCATCATCATCACTGCCCTCACTAACCATCATCATCACTGCCCTCACTAACCATCATCATCACTGCCCTCACTAACCATCATCATCACTGCCCTCACTAACCATCATCATCACTGCCCTCACTAACCATCAACCATCATCACTGCACTCACTAACCATCATCAACACTGCCCTCACTAACCATCATCATCACTGCCCTCACTAACCATCATCATCACTGCTAACCATCATCATCTACTAACCATCATCATCACTGCCCTCACTAACCATCATCATCACTGCCCTCACTAACCATCATCAACATCACTAACCATCATCACTGCCCACTCCATCTAACCATCATCATCACTAACCATCATCATCACTCACTAACCATCATCATCTCTGCCCTCACTAACCATCATCATCACTGCCCTCACTAACCATCATCATCACTGCCCTCACTAACCATCATCATCACTGCCCTCACTAACCATCATCATCACTGCCCTCACTAACCATCATCATCACTGCCCTCACTAACCATCATCATCATGCCCTCACTAACCATCATCATCCATCTGCCCTCACTAACCATCATTCCTGCCCTCACTAACCATCATCATCTCTGAATTATAGTTTTCACAACATCATCACTGCCCTCACTAACCATCATCATCTCTGCCCTCACTAACCATCATCATCACTGCCCTCCATCTAACCATCATCATCATCTGCCCTCACCCATCATCACTGCCCTCACTAACCATCAACCACTAACCATCACCATCACTGCCCTCACTAACCATCATCATCACTGCCCTCACTAACCATCATCATCCCTCACTGCCATCATCACTAACCATCATCATCACTGCCCTCACTAACCATCATCATCACTGCCCTCACTAACCATCATCATCACTGCCCTCACTAACCATCATCATCACTGCCCTCACTAACCATCATCATCACTGCCCTCACAACCATCAACCATCATCATCACTGCCCTCACTAACCATCATCATCACTGCCCTCACTAACCATCATCATCACTGCCCTCACTAACCATCATCATCACTGCCCTCACTAACCATCATCATCACTGCCCTCACTAACCATCATCATCACTGCCCTCACTAACCATCATCATCACTGCCCTCACTAACCATCATCATCACTAACCATCATCATCACTGCCCTCACTAACCATCATCATCATCATCTGCCCTCACTAACCATCATCATCACTGCCCTCACTAACCATCATGCACTAACCATCATCACACTGCCCTAACACTAACCATCATCATCACTGCCCTCACTAACCATCATCATCACTGCCCTCACTAACCATCATCATCACTGCCCTCACTAACCATCATCATCTCTGCCCTCACTAACCATCATCATCACTGCCCTCACTAACCATCATCATCACTGCCCTCACTAACCATCATCATCCCTCACTAACCATCATCACTCTGCCCTCACTAACCATCATCACTAACCATCATCATCACTGCCCTCACTAACCATCATCATCACTGCCCTCACTAACCATCATCATCACTGCCCTCACTAACCATCATCATCACTGCCCTCACTAACCATCATCACCACTGCCCTCACTAACCATCATCATCACTGCCCTCACTAACCATCATCATCTCTGCACTGATATTGTGATACATAGTAGCGGGCCTCTGAGTACTGGGTCAATAGCAGTTTTGTAAAAGTCACCTGATTACATATCGTTCCTCTTTTGATCGTTCTTGTCTTCCTTTCCCAATTTGTTTCTTAGTAAATCAGTCTGTCTGTCTCTCTCCTTCTTTTTCTATTTTGTGTTGAAATAAGTTAAGCTTTTCTCTAAGGTTCAGTCTCTGTGACAGTCAGAGACAAATATGCTCTTAATGATACAATCTGTAAAAATACCATAGATCAGATTCATTTGCTCCATTGTTTCTGTTTTGATGGTATGGACAACTTACAAAGTGTGGCTTTAATGTCCCCAATTCATAGCAATATCTGTTTGTCTCGGGCAGAGAATAGAACTGAAGAAAGTATTTATAGCATGATGTACTACAGCACCCATAATGCAACAGATGGAAGCGAACATAATGGCAAAGATTTTTAAAACTAAGATAGACCACAGCATGTCGTTTCCGATAGGAACTAAGAGTCATAGTGGGCTGGACAAGCAAGGCAGTGGGCAGAGTCAAGCTACCAAGATCCTATTGGCACGTTCTAGTATACATTTGCATATTTCCGTTAAGGAACGCCTACTCTGTGAAGTGTACGTGTATAATAACTCAATTCTCCGTTGCACTCCTTCTAAACAACCATTTATAAAAATACTTTGGCAAAGGGTAAAGTCTACAAAACTTTGTCCACTCTGTTCAGCACGGATTCTAGTTTTGGGAATAGAAAACCATATTGAGATAAAATGTTTCATTGATGAGAAAATGTGCAGAATGTCTGCCAAAATCCATCTCGTTCCATCTTCTCCCACTGCCTGCCAATGGGCTTCCTCTCACTACCATATTTGGTAGTGAGTGGAAACGCCAAGCGGATGCTTCACATTTATACGTCCAGTGAAATATCTGTCTCATTGTTCTATCTGTGACAATGGTGTCCTGTCCCCAAGTACAGGAAGCAGTGGAGACTGGGGGTGTGGCCCTGCACGAGATGACAGGGACGAGCTGAAAATGGCCAGGACTAACAAAGGGATCTGATTCTGTCGGGCCATTATCACTACTACGGAGATCACGTGTCTTATGGGACAGAGAGGAGAGTGTGTCTAGGATATAAACACAGCAGTCTCTGGTTCTCTGAACTACTCTATGTGGATCACATTGTTTATAGAACTTTGCTGAAAGCTGAAAGCCCCAGCGGATGTTAAAAAGGCCATTTAGACAGTTGGGACTTTAAAATGGAAAAAGTCACTGTGTGTGTGTGTGTGTGTGTGTGTGTGTGTGTGTGTGTGTGTGTGTGTGTGTGTGTGTGTGTGTGTGTGTGTGTGTGTGTGTGTGTGTGTGTGTGTGTGTGTGTGCGTGTGTGCGTGCGTGTGTGTGTGTGTGTGTGTGTGTGTGTGTGGTTGTGTGCTTGTGTGAGTCATTCTGTTTAGTATCCTTTTGGACATTTGATTCAAGGATGTATATAATTCTGCTGCAGTCGGTGAATGAAAAAGGTATTTCCAGCCAGTGCTCTCTCTCTCTCTCTGCATGGCAATAAAATCTACTTGAGTGCACTTCAAACAGACCTTTAGAGAAACACTTAGAATGTGAGTTTGACCTTAGGGGGGCTTTATGTATGAATAGGTTGTAGTAGTGATGGGTTTCATGTCAAGAGGACTGTATTGGGTACTAATTAATTAGGGTGGGACAAAGATAAGACTTGCACCTAAGACTTCCTTGTTATCTGAAAAGGTCAAAGTTCAGGGGGTCAAGATCAGGGCCCGTATTCATGAAGCGTTTCAGAGAAGGAGTCAGTTTTGCCTTTTTAGATCATAATAAATAATGATTATATGGACGGGGAATATGATCCTAGATCAGCACCCTGACCTCCTGACCCTTCCCTAGAGGTAAAAAAGGGGGTGTCTTGATAGTGTTAACTGGTGCATATCCATAATGAATAGTGCCGTGAACATCATTGAGGCAATGAAAAACCCCACAGAAACGATCTGTTTTGTGGTGAGATCAGCAGAAATGAAGCGTTATGGTGTTTATTACGGGCCTTCCCCCTGTGTGGAGAACGCAACGCGGCCTGCATCCTAATGTCCTAATCTCCTCTTCATTAAAGCTTAACGCGGCAGTTAGCGGGAGCCTCCGATAGAATCACATGCCCCCACAGCAGCGGCACACCCAGCCTGCGCTTGACTGATAAAGTTACAGGCACGACGGATGACGGCTAAAATACGGCTCCCAGGCCGCCTCCTCGCCCAGTAAAAAACCCCAATGAGTGGCGGTAGCCACGGCGACGATAGAGAATCTCATTAAGAATAATTAAACACTGTTGTTTTAAAAGATTAGTGCCGGAGAGGGAAGAAACGTCGTCGTCATCCACTGCTCCATATTTCAGGGCGGACGCTGCTGACGTTCTCCTCCATATCTTGAAGTGCCATGTCTTCCCCCATCCTGGTGATCCACGGCAGGAGATACCATCTGGGATAGTCTACGGCGGTGTGTGTGTGTTTGTTTGTTCGTATTCTAAACATCCAAGCAGCCAATGTTAACCGGCACAAAGAGGGACTCAACAGAGTGGGTGTCAGTGGAAGAAGATACTTTAATGAAGCTAGATTACACATCACACCCTATTGTCTGCAAGCAGTAGTAGTAGCAGTAGTAGTAGTGGTAATAGTAGTATTCGTAGTAGTAGTAGCAATAGTAGTGTTACTAGTAGTAGTAGTAGTGGTGGTAGTAGTAGTAGTAGTAGTAGTAGTAGTAGTAGTACTAGTAGTAATGGTAGTGGTAGTAGTACTAGTAGTAGTAGTAGTAGTAGTACTACTACTAGTAGTAGCAGTAGTACTAGTAGTAATGGTAGTGGTAGTAGTACTAGTAGTAGCAGTACTGCTAGTAGTAATGGTAGTGGTAGTAGTAGTAGTGGTAGTAGTAGCAGTAGCATTGGTAGTAGTAGTAGGAGCAGTATTACTGATAGTAGTCCTATACTGGTAACAGGTGTTGCATATGTTGAAGGAATTCTAAATTCCTCTGTTTTATTTCCCAATCAGAATTAAATACTCTGTCAATGCATTTAAGGGTTTGGACGACCCTATATATTTTATAAGAATGGACAGAGCCCCGGTCTTAAAAGTCAGGTAACAGCGTTTAATTCAAGAGAGTACTGGTATATACACATTTTTCCACAGGTTATAAACTGAAAATGACGTCAGCGTTTTCTAAATGTTCTATCTCTTCATGACACCGGTAGAGAGGCCCTATAGTTCTCGAGCCTTCCCTCCTCGCCTGAAGCCAAGGTCAGTCAGTGTAGATAGCATTCTAGACAGTCTAGAGATAGTCCGTCCCTGCCATCTGGAGATAGTTCATCCATTTGTACCAAGGCACTGTTCTAAACTCCTGACTATATTATATACAATAGGGAATGGGAGCAAGAGAGAAAATTCATATATGTACAGTACATAATAGCATTTGGACTAGTCAGTCCTGATTGAAATGTATACATAATTAGTCATCATTGATAAAAATTCCCTTAATATATCCACCCTTTGATTAAATATTATACATTCAAACACACATTGTAGTTATATTGTAATATTGAAAAGCCCATTTCTATTTTTATTAGAGATATTTCTTGTCATCAAAACATCACCTAAACATAACCCAACACTTGCATTCGCCATAACTGTTTCTCAGACCTACATCAGAATCATAACTCTTCTTATCAGGATTTTCTTACAATCTTTATTAAAAAACAGTCTAATATTGAGATGGGATACAACCTAGCCTCCCTAAACATCAAAAATGGTCTTAACAAATATAAATTCCCCACAAATAAAAGATCCAGATTCGTCCACTTGTTCTGTAGACATGCATTCAGTCCTCCACGAGTCAGAACCTGGAATCCGCTGGTACCTCACCATCTACTGCCATCGATTTCTCCAGAGTCCTGGAAATAAGGCCTCATACACAGGGAATTAGACAACAGCCCCATAAAACTAAAACAGTCACACAGGTGAATGTAGCCCATAATACAGTGATCATAATATTTTTTCCCATTTTCCGAACATACTTATCAAAACAATTAGTCAGAGAAGTATCCACCCCAGAGTTTTCTGCCAAACCGTGAGCCAGGGTGGTCAAACCAGCTGAGGCTTCGGGCACTGATTCGTCCAGAGCTGTGTTATTTGGGATGTAAGCACAAACATGGTCCCGATAATCACGCATACTTCTCCCTTTTCAGCCAATAACATATCTAATGCAATTCTATTCTGCCAAGCCATCCAGCTGGTTGCTTCAGTCTGTTCTGCAAAACCTTTAATAGCATCTCTGGTATACTTGTTAAAGCGCTGTTGATTATAATTAATCCAGTCCACGTTCTTATTGAGAGTGGACCCCCCGGAAATGCTTAACTCTAATCCTGCTAGGAACAGCTTTACCATACCGGCCTAAACTCCTCTACCCAGAACCGTACTAGGGTGTCGACCAAGAACTGGTCATATCCATCATACCACAACCCTAGATTCTCCTTCATTACTGTTTAAAGTTTTAGGTGTATCTTTATGCAATGCATCCCTCTCTTCGGATTACAATCAAAAATATAGCCCTCTCTCTCCAAATGAGCTATGACCTGTGTCCACGATCAATATGGGGACCTGCACCGATATATCCCATAATGGCTCAGAGTCCTAGACTGCCATGTAGTTAGAGACTCCATTTTGGTCTACATAAAACTCCATTGAGAGATCCTTCCCGACCTCTACTCTAACTTCCTGTCTACCCAGATCTAGGGATCTCTTATGCTTATTTTGGAACAAAATCCTCATCGTCAAACCATGGGTCAAATTACCACTCTCCGCATACTCAAGTAGGACGTGCTGTATCAGGACTATGTCACCCACGATAAAACAGCTCAGATGAACAGCTTCCATGTTAAGCCCCACCCTCTCCCCGAGAACACATCACTTAGCAAGAGCCAGACACATCTTCACTTCCATGAACAACAACAGGGATGAAAAGACAGGGAGGGTTTTTTCATTCGAGAGATGGTCCCTGGAATTCTGTTAATTCCAGTTCTCCTCTCGAACACTGTTTATTGTTCGAGAGTGTCAGTGTGTCTTACCCTCCCGCCGTGCGATATGAATCCGGGTAGCTCTTTCAGCTAGCTGTCACCAGGAGTCCTTGGTATGGTCCCCCCAACAAGCCTCTGGGACTGGATTGAGTGACTTCACCTGTAGTTCACCTGTAATGCATAAAATCCTGGACATACAGGCTTGGTTAACAAACAGTTTCTCATATGTTTTATCTGATAGCTCAAAAATGTTTTTATTTATTTTTTATTGTTAGTTTCTTATCCAATAGGCCACTAACTTACCCACCCCCCTTTTGATACCTGGCTCTGCCCAGGTATCAACCTTATATACCCTAAATAATGACTTAGGTAGGATTAGTAAAGTATCCTTATTTTCTGACATTATCATGCATGTCCAATTCTCTCTTGGGCATCCATTCATCCCAATCCTGTATCAATTCTCTGTCCAGTGGCTTATCTAGTTTAAGAAGTATCTGTGCTATTTATATATGTTCTTAAATATATATATTTACCGATTTAAACAGTAATTCCTTTCTCTGCTATCTCTCAAAATGCCACTAAGCATCTCACTGTTTGACTATTTAAAATCCTTGATTTTAGAAAAAAAAACATGTCTATAAGTGGCCATCTCTAAAGTCCTTACATTTCCTTAATCAATCAATCTTAATCCTTACAATAATCCTAAATCACCACAGATGTCCCATATTCCTGTCAAATTTAATACTATTTAAAAGACCTCCTAATGGTAAACCAGAGCCCGAACAAATGCTAACCATATCGAAAACCTTCCTACACTTTACCAGCTCTCTACTTCAGGGATCCGCAGTATTCTATCTGACAATAACATGGAATACCTTATCTACAGTAATTTATCACCCCTATTTATTCTCTATGATAAATATAGCTATTTTCTGTTGTAATATCAAATCCATAATAGCCAATTCAAAAACTTCCCAGCTAATATTGTAAATCAGCTTCAGTGATTCAACCAATAATTCTAACCCCAAACTAGCATTCCATTATAACTAACTTACCTTAAAATTAGTAACCCAACTGACCACAATTCATTATACAAATGGCTCTCCCCTGGGGCTGATCAGACCCCAAAAGATAGCCACGATAAGGTCAAAAGGTCATACCATATTAGACATAAAGAACCCTTTATCCTTAAAATAAAAATGATCACATGTGTAATTAAAACCCATAAAATAAAAACTCATAAGGTTCCATATGTGAGCGTCCTCTTTAAAATACCTTTGCACTATAACAAATAGTTCTAACAATTGTTTTATGTGTATATATTTGCAGACCTTTTTCAATTTGGTCGTTTATGGCCGCTCTCTCCCCCACTCTCCCCAAAATTATAATCCCAGGAGACTTCTAAAAGTGAGACACAACACGCCTAACTAGCATTCACTATGCTACTTCGATTCAGAAACTCAATAAGTGAACTATAACTAAAACCTAATTATAATTCCCCTTTGACTCAAATCATTAATCATAAGTTTTTTAAACATTGTCTACGTATGTGTTTACTGAAATGAACATGCTACCCTTAGATACAATTAAACCTGATAACATTATTGTCCAATGTATTACTTTTCCCCTCTGCCTCAAATGTCGTACATTTCTCAGTGTAAGAAATCCGTAATTTAATCCCCGATATTTAATAAATATGCATTCGCATTCTCCCATGGCTCCTTTAATTTACTTATTTTAGGTAACTCCCATCCGTCCCGGAACAAAGAATCCTACCTAAACACGCCAGAACACAATGTTTAACTAAGTTAAATCAAACCCTAAAATTCACCATAACCAGTAAACAAATAAACAAACCACTTTTATCAGCTAAAAACAAACTATACGAAAACTCACTACTATAATGCTTCAGATGGCCAAATTACTCAGACACTCACGTTTACATCTGTTAGTTCCTCAAGAAAAAAAAATTCAACTATTTTAACACATATTAAATGCCTAATTTATAGTCCATTGGAATGCCAAGCTGGATTAGTCCCATCAGTCAATGGCAAAGACATATAATTACTAGAAGGGACAAAGTCCCTCAGACCACGACCATTTGAATGAGAATGTGCATTCTAGTAATTGTATTTCTATTTGTAGTTTTCCTCTCAGATAGAGGCTCAGTACAGGTAAGAAACACATCAACCAATTTAGAGATGTTGTTACAATCAGTCAACACCGGCTTTAACACAGAGAAGAAATAGGAGGGGCAGGGGATGAACGAGAGAGAGAGTGGGAAAGAGTTCATGGAAGAGAGATATTGTCAGAGTGAATGGAGAGATGCATGCTCGTCAACCGATCGCTGCCTGCACCTGCCTGCCCGTCCAGCATCACTACTCTGGACGGTTCTGACCTAGAATATGTGGACAACTACAAATACCTAGGTGTCTGGATAGACTGTAAACTCTCCTTCCAGACTCACATTAAACATCTCCAATCCAAAATTAAATCTAGAATCCAGAACCTATTTTTTAAATCTAGAACCTATTTTGCAAAGAAGCATCCTTCACTCATGCTGCCAAACATACCCTCGAAAAACTGACCATCCTACCGATCCTCGACTTTAGCGATGTCATTTACAAAATAGCCTCCAACACTCTACTCAACAAATTGGATGCAGTCTATCACAGTGACATCCGTTTTGTCACCAAAGCCCCATATACCACCCACCACTGAGACCTGTACGCCCTAGTTGGCTAGCCCTCACTTCATACTCGTCGCCAAACCCACTGGCTCCAGGTCATCTACAAGTCTTTGCTAGGTAAAGCCTCGCCTTATCTCAGCTCACTGGTCCTCAGCCTTATCTCAGCTCACTGGTCACCATAGCAGCACCAACTAGTAGCACGCGCTCCAGCAGGTATATCTCACTGGTCACCCCCAAAGCCAATTCCTCCATTGGCCGCCTTTCCTTCCAGTTCTCTGATGCCAATGACTGGAGCGAACTGCAAAAATCTCTGAAGCTGGAGACTCTTATCTCCCTCACTAGCTTTAAGCACCAGCTGTCAGAGCAGCTCACAGATTACTGCACCTGTACATAGCCAATCTGTAAATAGCCCATCTGTAAATAGCCCATCCAACTACCTCATCCCCATACTCTATTTATTTATTTATCTTGCTCCTTTGCACCCCAGTATCTCTACTTGCACATTCATCTTCTGCACATCTACCATTCCAGTGTTTAATTGGTATATTGTAATTACTTTGCCACCATGGTCTATTTATTGCCTTACCTCCCTTATCTTACCTCATTTGCACACAATGTATATATACTTTTTTTTACTGTATGATTGACTGTTTGTTTGTTTATTCCATGTGTAACTCTGTATTGTTGTATGTGCGAACTGCTTTGCTTCATCTTGGCCAGGTCACAGTTGTAAATGAGAACTTGTTCTCAACTTGCCTACCTGGTTAAATAAAGGTGAAATAAAAAAAATAAAAAAGAGAGATATCTCCTGAGAGAGAGAGAGAGAGAGAGAGAGAGAGAGAGAGAGAGAGAGAGAGAGAGAGAGAGAGAGAGAGAGAGAGAGAGAGAGAGAGAGAGAGAGAGAGAGAGAGAGAGAGAGAGAGAGAGAGAGAGAGAGAGAGAGAGAGACCTCATCATGATTCTTACAATGAGACAGAGGAAGCATCGTATCATAATTCAGAGCTGGGTCTCTCTCCATTCTGCCAGAAAGGGCATTATGCACAAACCAGTCTCCTGGAAAACAAGGATCTTGTGATAGGAGGCCTCAGGGTTGCCTTGCCTCTCCGCTGCAGCCGTAGGAAAGCACCTTCGGACACTTGACAGCCGCCCGTCCCATCGGAATGAGGGAGTTGTTTTCTCCTTCTCTTTTCTGCTCTTGTTGTTTTTGTTCTCTGTTGTTCTCTCTAAAGAGGTTGTTCACATCCTCACAGATAAGTCTCACAGACAAGTCTCACAGACAAGTCTCACAGACAAGTCTCACAGATAATGAAACAAAGATATGCCATTTCTCTCTCTCTCTCTGGATTCGATCGTAGCATGTAATTACAATCAAAGGCCTTTATGCGAGGCTCGAAAAATCTACTTTCGCTTGCTTTTATCCTGCGAAACAATCATTATGATTTGCTAATATTGTAGTAAAAATTCTGCCTTTTCATTCGCTGGT